>NC_080748.1:51605570-51800570 GCF_020826845.1 Diceros bicornis minor
AAATTTCCACCAAAAAAAAAACAAAAAACACACAATTAGTGCATGGAGTGATTTTTCATTCAATTGATTTTCCTATAAAATTTTTTTATTATCTCTTATGTTCCAGGCACTCTCTTCAAAACCAGAATATAAGTTGGAAAGGGTAAAAACAGAGGCTTTATCAAGAAGTGGAAAATTACCAGCTTTGACAGGATAGTACAGAAAAAGGAAAAAGCTGTTTTTGTTCAATTAAGTGTGAGATATGTTAAGAATTAGTGTATTACTTTGAAATGCTATTGTTATGTCTATTTTCAAATAAAGAATCTATTTTTAACTTTCAAGACTATAAAAATTCCCCAATTCAATTTTTCCTAAAAAAGGTCCAGAAAAAAATTGTCTATTAATATGTAATCATCCCATATTAACATATAATATAATGCAATCATTCCATATTAACATTAATGTAATCATTCCATATTAACATATAATAATTATTTCATTACATGAATTGGCAATGTTATAGGTATTCTCAAAAATTTTGAAGGCATTATTAACCTTTGAATACGTCTATACGTAAATACGAAATTTGTTTTGTACAAAAGTTTATTTTTGGTACAAGAAGATTTTTTTTATTGTGAAAGTTATATTTAGCTAATTTCTATCCCCTTAGGAAGTTTTTTTTTTAAGAATATTCAATGTATATTTGGAAAAAAACAGGATGAATGGCAAGTTGTGTGTGAACAGGAGAGATTGATTTTGCATTGTAAGTAGCCTTCATCATGAAACAGCATAAACTCCAAACTAAAATATTTGAGAAAATTTAGTTCAATCTTATCTACATAAATAGGGTAAGAAGTTCCCATAATTCTAATAGCATATAATCAGAATGTAATCATTGTGTAAGGTGTGGCCACTATAAGACATGAAATAAACAGAAAACATGGATGTTCTCTTTTAAAATCTGACAGTCTCACTGGAGAGCAAAATGTTAATATGTAGAACAACTAACCAATAAATGTAACAATTTAACATTTTTTCTTTCTAAATAGTTTCTCAAAATCCTAAATGAACAAGAGCATGATATGAGGTCAAAGAAGAAACATTTAAAAATAAAGTGAATAAAACAACTCAATAAATTGCCAAGTTTTGGTAAAGTGATTTGGGAGACAAAACACTGCCATTGATAATTACGAATCTTTTTAAAATGGCATCATGTAGTTAAGTCCAAAACTGAAACACTCTTCTTTGCCTAAGGTAACTTAAGCTCTGGAATTTCTTTGAATGTATAAGGTCTAAATTAGGAAGTCACATACTGGGAACACTGTTTTTCAGCTTCTTTAGTGACATAGATTACCCAGAATCACATAAAAAATTTCTGTTCTGAAATTTATTTAGCAGTTTCTAGGGCCGTCTAATGAACTAAAAGAATTCTCATTATTGTTAGGTGCATAGGAGTGTGGGCTGCATGGCACACACTGTTGATTTGATACCCTCTATGATGACAGTCCATGGTTCACCAGCTTGGTTAAACAGCACATCAGAAGCAGTGATGGCTGATCAATCTCATTCCCTATAGCAATGCTCCCAAAAGAGTCATTATTGAGAATAAAATGAGGAAAGGCTATCAGAGGGAATCATTGAGTCTATGGCTCAAAAAAAAAAAAAAAAATCTAAGAAAATAAATGAATAATAATCTTGGGAAAATGCATTTTTAAAACCTTGTCACAAAGAGAAGCAAAGGGACAGATTAATATCTTGAAAATGGCAATTTTATTTTCATATTTCCTAGTATATCTCAGCGTCAAATACTAAGTAGCAGCATATTATGCTGAGATATTTAGCTGGAACTTCCATTTCATTACTATATTCATTTTCAAGAATCAATTGAAAGAAACATACAAAGTCCCAGAATTTTGACCTCATGTCCAATAATCAATACCTATAAATTGAAAATTGTTTGACAAATAAATCTCATTCTTAAGTTTAACATCATATAAATTTTTCTTCTGATATTCCATGTTAAAGGATGGAAAATCAACAGTGTAACCAGAACAAAAAGTCAATTCTAAAATCTAAAGTCAGATCTAAAATCTAAAATCTTGTTTCTAAAGTGATTTAGTTGAAACAAATCTAATTTTAATTTCTTTCTTAGAATTACACAGATTGTGAATGTTTTTAAGCATACCTAGTGAGGTATACCTAGTGAGGTACAGTAAGTGGAACTAATTTTCTTCCTATGTAAATTTCCCCGTGGAAACTTGATTATCTTGTAAGGCAGAGAAAAACTGATGAGGAATGTTGTAATTCAAAAAAATAGTGTTACTTATAGTAACAACTCACATTTATTTAGTGCTTATGATGTTTCAGGTACTTGCTAAGACTTTTATGTAGATTATGTCTTTTAATCCTCACACTAACCCTGAAGTAAGTTTTATTACTTATCTATTTTACATATGAGGAAACTGAGGCATAGGAAAATTAAATAACTTCTCTAAGGTCATAATTTTAAGTGTTGGAATAAAAAATTGAAACTAGAGAGTTTGACTTCAGTTTCCACCTTATTAATTATTATATATTACTTCCCACAAAACATTACTTCAAATTTTCTACAGATTGCTTTTATTTCCAGGGACCAAGTTTTTTGGATCTTATAGTGAGAAATACTCTCTATTTGATAAGTGAGAGACATAACAAAAAAATGATTTTAAATTTACTCGTTGTTTGGCTGGATTATATATCAGGTTAATTACTCTCAACAGGAGATTACAGAAATCCCTTATTAAAGATTTTTCCAAATTGTCGTCAACAATTAGGAAATGTGAGTTTCCCACATAAAAACAACTCACAAATCTGGCTCCACAGTTAGATTAATTCAACAGCTAAATGATATTATCTTTACACCTTACTAATCTGCCAACCTCTAGATGTCAACTTGACTCTCTTAGATTCACAAAATGGCTGCAGTAATTCCAGATATCAAATCCAGACAGGATAATGTGCAGTAGAAAAAGAGGAACACTTTCAAAGAGTCTCCTAGGACCTCCCTTATGTCTCTTTGACCAGAATTTTGTAATATGTCCATTTCTAAACCAGTTCCAGGCGAGGAGAATACAAATGTCATGATCAGTTAGACCAAATAGAATTCCGTTCCAGTTAGTGATGGATAAGACTGCCTCTCCTGAAGGACTTGGCCACATCGAGACAGGAATCCCGAACTAAATTAGGCTACTTTACAAAAGGGAAAGGAAGGAGTAAATAGTTGCTGTGTAGGCAAAGAACAATGGCATGTGGGTTAAGAGAACAGATTGGATTTAAACAGCTTAGATTCATGTTCTAGTGTTATCACATAAGCTATGTGACCTTAGGAAAATTTCTTAGCTTCTCTGTGCCTAAGTTTCCTCACTTGTAATATAGAATCTATACCAGTACCTATCTCCTAGAGTAATTCTGAGGTTGAAATGTATAAATCTCTGAGAACAGTGCCTGATGTATATGAGAGCATCTATGTTTATTATTAGCAAATAAAGTTGTAAAAATTCCTATTATGAGTTTCTGATTTCTGGTTCAATATGTAAGGGGCTTGGAAGTCATCACCCCATCCTAACAAGAAATGAAAAGCTGAACAAGCTGAAAAATCAACAATTCTTTTCAGATCTGTCAGAGAAGTGAGGTCGTAGCGCAAACGGCTTTCGCCAAAATTGTAGATTGACAAGTGAATATGGAGAATCACAACTTACTGGATCAGAAACCCATGAGCAGAAACCTCTGTGGGAACTGGTGTTGTGTGGGAAAGCCTGAACTATAATTGATGAATTGCTAGTGGCTCAGTGTAGACAAGTCTGAGAGTTAAAATCTCCAGGGGGACCCAATCATGGGGGACCCCCACACTTTTGTGAGTTTAACCTTCAGGAGCTCAACCAGGTTCTCACAGTGAATATCAGAGAAAAGTCCCCTCTTGCTCCTGAGAGTGGGAGGGGGAAAAGGAACCATTTGGAAACATTCCAGAGTATTCTGTTCTGCTTAATAAGGCCCGCCCTCAAAAGAAACCATTTTACCAGAGCCTAAACTATTGGGGATTTTTCAAAGCCTAACCAAGCTGGGAGAAGGGAAATATCCAACTCCAGTCCACTCCAGCCATCCTGTTCCACCTAAGGGGGAAAGGAGGAGGTTAGTAAGAAGCACTGATGAATTTCACAGTCCAGAGGCAAAATCTCACTAAAAAACTGAGACCTAATCATAGATCTATAGAATGCTTCCACTCCTGCTACACCTTACCAACACATTACTAAAAGCCTGCTTACCACAGTTCCTTTTACCCAGTATGCCATGTCTGGCTAGCAAGCAAAAATTACAAGGCATACCAAAAGGCAAAAAAATACAGTCTGAAACATCAGACCAGACTCAGACATGACAAGGATGTTGGAATTATCAGACTGGGAATTTAAAACAACTATGATTAATATGCTAAGGGCTCTAGTGATAAAATAGACAGCATGCAAGAAAAGATGGGTAATGTAAGTAGACAGAAATTCTAAGAAAGAATAATAAACAAATGTTAGAGACCAAGAACACTGTAAAAGAAATAAAGAATGCTTTTGATAGGCTCATCAGTAGACTGGACACAGTTGAGGAAAAAAATCTGTGCTTGAGGATATCTCAGTAGAAACTTCCAAAACTGATAGGCAAGACTGAAAAAATTAAAAAGCACAACAGAGTATCCAAAACCTGTGGGACAAGTACAAATAATTGGAATACCAAGAGAAGAAAGAGATAAGAACAGAAAAATAGTATTAAAAACAGTAATAATATTCATAAAAACAAAGGAAAAATCTTGAAAGAAGCCAGAGGGAAAAAAAACACCCTTCTTGCAGAAGAGCAAAGATAAGAATTACATCTGACTTTTCATGCAAGCAAGAAGAGAGCAAAATGAAAATATTTAAGCACTGAGAAAGAAAAAAAAAAAGACCAGGCTAGAATTCTGTGCCCTGTAAAACTGTCCTCCAAAAGTGAGGGAGAAATAAAGACTTTATCAGACAAACAAAAATTGATGGAATTTGTTGCCAGTAGACTACCTTGCATGATATGTTAAAAAACAATTCTTTAGGAAGAAGGAAAAAAAGTGAGAAACTCGGGTCTACATAAAGAAAGGAAAAGCATCAGAGGATGAATACATGAAGGTAAAATAATAATTTTATTTTTCTTATTTCTAATTGATCTCATGGGTAATAGTTTGTTCAAAATAATAATAGCAATTGTGTATTTGTGTATGTTTATATATAAGTGAAACAAATCACAGCAATGATACAAGGGACAGGAGGGAAAAATTAGGATTACTTTGTTATTATAAGGTACACTAAAAAAAGTAAAAAAAAAAAGAAATATAACTGATATGATAAGAAAGGAGAGAAAATGAAATCATGTAAAATGTTTAATTAAAACCACAAAAGGCAGAAAAAGTATGAAAGACAAATATAGGAACAAAGAACAAGGGCAAGAAATGGAAAACAGTAATGAATATGGGAGATATTATTATCCAACTATATCAATAATCATTATAGTTAAATGGCAATGGTGTCTAAATACACCAAATAAGAGAAGAGATGGTCAGGGTGGATTGAAAAACAAGGCCCAACTCTAAGTTGTTTATAAGAATTCCACTTTAAATATAAAGACACATATAGATTAAAAGTAAATGGATAGAAAAAACATACCATGCTAACACTAATAAAAAGAAAGCAAGAGTTGCTATATTAATGTTAGACAGAGTAGATTTTAGAATGAGGAAAGTTATCTGGGATAAAGAGAGGCATTACATAATTATAAAGGAGTCAATTCTTCAAGAAGACATAACAATCCCTAATGTGTATGTGCCTAACAACAAAGCATCAACATACATGAGGCAAAAATTGATAGAACTTCAAGGAGAAATATACAAATCCACTCTTATAGTTGGAAATTGCAACACTCGGTCTATAAGAAATCGACAGATTCAGCATGCAAAAACAGTAAGGAAATAGTTGAACTCATCAACACCCTCAATCAACTGAATATAATTGACATCTATTGACAACTTCATTCAACAACATCAGAACATACATTCTTCTTGAGCCCACATGGAACATCACCAAGATAGACCACATTCTGGACCACAAAACAAACTTTAACAAATTTAAAAGAATAGAAATCATACAATATCTGCTCTTAGACCACAATGGAATTAAATTAGAAATCAATAACAGAAAGATAACTGGAAAATCCCAAAATATGTGGACATTTAATAACACATTTTTAAATAACACACTGGTCAAAGAAGAAATCTCAAGAGAAATTAAAAGTATTTTGAATTATTTTAAAATGAATATACACTTTAACAAAATTTGTGGGATACAGAAAAAGGAGTGCTTAGAGGAAAACTTATAGCATTGAATGCATATATTGGAAAAGAAGAAAAATCTAAACTCAATCTGCTAAGCTTTGACCTTAGGAAAATAGAAAAAGAAGAGCAAATTAGCTCCAAAGAAAGCGGGAGAAAAGAGATAATAAAAATCAGGGCAGAAATCAATGAAATTGAAAAAGAGAATTCAATAGAGAAAATCAACACCAACCACAAGCTGGTTCTTTAAAAAGACCAATGAAATTGATAAGCCTCCAGCCAGGCTAACTAAAAAAGAACAACAACAAAAAAGAGAGTATAAGAGGAAGGAGATCTATATGAGGAAAACTACAAAACTCCGATGAAAGAAATCAAAGAAGGACTAAATATATGGAGAGATATTCCATGTTCATGGATAGGAAGACTAAATATTGTCAAGACGTCAGTTCCTCCCAACTTGATCTACAGATTCACCACAATATCAATCAATCTGAGCAGGTTATTTTGTGCATATTGACAAACTGATTCTAAAGTTTATAGGGAGAGGCAAAAGACCCAGAATAGCCAACACAGTATTGAAGGAGAAGAATATAGTTGGAAAACGGATAATCCCAACTTCCCAACTTCAAGACTTACTATAAAGCTACAGTAATCAACATGTGTGGTATTAGTGAAATAGACAGATCAATGGAACAGAATAGAGAGCCCAGAAAAAGACACACATAAATATCATCAACCGATCTTCAACAAAGGAGCAAAGGGAGCAAAGATAATACAATGGAGAAAAAGTGGTCTTTTCAATAATGGTACTGGAATAACTAGACATTCACATGCAAAAAAAAAAAATGAATCTAGACATATCTCACCCCCTTCACAAAAATTAACTCAAAATGGATCACAACCCTAAAGTAAAATGCAAAATTATAAAACTCCTAGGAGATAACATAGGAGAAAACCTAGATGACCTCGGATATGGTGACGGCTTTTTAGACCCAATGCCAAAGGCATAATTCATGAAAGAAAGAATTGATAAGCTAGATTTCATTAAAATTAAAAACTGCTCTGTGAAAGATACTGTTAAGAAAATGAAAAGGCAAGCCACAGACTGGAAGAAAATATTTGCAAGAGACATATTGATAAAGTACTGTTATTCAAACCATACAAAGAACTCTTAAAATTCAACAATAAGAAAACAAAAAACCCAATTAAAAAGTGAGCAAAAGACCTGAACAGACACCTCACCAAACAAGATATACAGATGGCAAATAATCATACGAAAAAATGCTTAATATCATATCTTATCAGGAAATTGCAAATTGAAACAACAATGAAATACCATTACATACCTACTAGAATGGCCACAATCCAAAACACTAATAGCACCAAATGCTAACATGGATGTGGAGAAACATCATACCTTGCTAGTGGGAATGCAAAATGGTACAGCCACTTTGGATGACAGTTTGGCAGTTTCTTATAAAATTAAACATACTCTTAACATATGATCCAGCAATTCCTTAGTATTTGCACAAATAAGTTGAAAACTTGTGTTCACACAAAATCTTCACATGAATATTTTTAGCAGCTTTACTCATAATTGCCAAAACTTGGAAGCAACCAAGATGTCCTTCAGTAGGGAACAGATAAACTTGGTACATCCAACAGTGGAATATTATTCAGCACTAAAAAGAAATGAACTATCAAGCCACGAAAAGACATGGAGGAAATTTAAGTGTATATTATTACGTGAAAGAAGCCAATCTGAAAAGGCTACATACTGTATGATTCCAACTATATGATGTTCTGGAAAAGGCAGTACTATGGAGACAGTAAAGGATCAGTGAGTGGTTGCCAGGGGTTTGGGGGAGGGAAGGATGAATAGATGGAGAACAGAGGACTTTTAGGGCAGTGAAACTACTCTGTATGATATTATAATGGTATATATATGTCATTATACGTTTGTGAATATCCATAGAATGTACAGCACCAAGAGCAAATCCTAATGTAAAGTATGGATTACGGGTGATAATGATATGTCAATGTAGGTTCAACAATTGTAACAAAGCCACCACTCCAGTAGGGGATTTTGATAGTGGGGGAGGCTATCCATATGTGGGGGCAAGGTGTATATGGGGAATCTCTTCTGCTCCATTTTGCTGTGAACCTAAAACTGCTCTGAAAAATAAAGTCTATTTAAAACAGACACACACACACACTCAAATTCACATTATATGTTATAGAATGGCCTCTTGGATGTCACTGCAATGTAGTATAAGGGCTTATTCTTAGGTCTTTTGGGAGCTAATATGAATCAAAATTCATCACCAAGAAAGCCATTATATGTTATAATCAGATTTATTATCCTGTATAAATTCCATTATAACTTTAGAAAATATAACTTAATTTGAGTTACTAAAGTTGACTGTGCAAGAAATGGACTGAAAATTTTTATTACACTTCTTTTAAATTAGATAATCTCCATTTATTTTCACTTTCTTGAAACACTAGAGTGGTGAATGAGACACGTCTGATACCTGCCTGTGAAGCTTATATGATAGCAAGGTGACAAACTTTAAATAGCTAGATACACAATTAATTATTGAATTGCCAATGTGAGAATTGCTATGAAAAAAATATAGGACGCGATTGGAGCTTATAGTTGAGGAGCCAGATCTAGTCTCTGGAGTCAGGGCCCTGATATTTGGGTAGAGCCATGAAAGATTAGGAATAATTCATCAGGTGAAGGTACATTGGAGATTGATCCAGAAGTCAGCATGTGTGAAGCCCCCAGGGGAGATAAATGAAACCAACAGCCTGAAAAAGTGGAATTCCCACAACAAAAGAAAGAGTGTTGAGAGACAAAACTGTCAAAGCCGGATAAATGAGACCACAGACAGCCCTATAGAACACAGTGAGTAACTTGGTTCCTATCCTACAAACAACATCAACTCATTAAACTTATTTGTTTAAACAGTGGTAAGATGTATTCTTAAATGAATGCTGACTTCTGTGTGAAGACTAGTTGAAGCGATCCAAGTCCATATAGGATATTACAGTAGTTTTTTTAGGGATAATGGTGTTTTGGACTAAGGTTTTGAAAGAAGATATAGGAAAATACCTGAAAGTAAAATCAACAGGATTTGATGATTATCTTTGGCATATGGATGTATAGTACGGAAAAGTTATACCTTCTACTCTCTTCGATAAGGAATTTTGTCCTTATTGATGTTTGAACAAACTAGAGGCTTCCCATCGTATGGCTAAACACTTTTGTAAAGCAACATTACACTTCATCCCTTTGCAGCTGGAGCAGCATAACCATCTCGCATCCGTGCCATAACGAATCTGCTAGGGCGGCCGCCCTGTGGCCTAGTGGTTAAGTTCAGCATGCTCCACTTCAGTGGCCTTGGTTCAATTTCAGGCATGGACCTACACCACTCAACAGCGGACATATTGTGGCGGCAACCCACATACAAACTAGAGGAAGATTGGCACAGATGTTAGCTCAAGGTGAATCTTCCTCAGCAAAAGAAAAAAAAAAAGAATCCACTGACACTATTCAGTGTGCACTTAGAGTTTGCCTAAATGAGGAGAGGGAAGTCTTTTCAAATTTTGGCTAATCTAAGAAGCCTCAAAATTTCTAAGACATATGGATAATTAAACTAACAACTACATATTATCAACATGTCTGGTCAAATCTCCACGTGTTTGTCTAGTTTAATATTAACATTATGCCCCATTATATAGTATCAGTAATATTAACCTTAAAAATTCTATCTGAAAACAATGGAATAGGTTCAAACGAAGAAAAGAAAATAATAAACATAATTGAGGAAAATAATAAAATAATATACAAAGATATAATATTGAAGATCAAGAGAGCTAAAAGTTAGTCTTTTTCAAAGTATAATAAAATGGGGCTGGCCCGGTGCTGCAAGCGGTTAAGTGCGTGTGCTCCACTGAGGCAGCCCAGAGTTGGCCGATTCAGATCCTGGGCGCACACGGACACACTGCTTGTCGAGCCAAGCTGTGGCGATGTCCCATATAAAGTAAAGGAAGATGGGCATGGATGTTAGCTCAAGGATGATCTTCCTCACAAAAAGTAAAATAAAATAAAAAATAAAAGTATAATAAAATGGATGAACTTCTGGAAACACTAATCAAGAAAAAAAAAAGAGTCAAGGTACATGCAAACAATATTTGTAATGAAAGAGGGCAATTCGCACAGATGCAGGAGAGATTAAACAATGCTTCTCAAAACTTAATGTCCTTACAAATAACTTGAGGACTGTATTACTTGGCTAGGGCTGCCATAACAAAATACCACAAACTGGGTGGCTTAAACAACAGAAATTCATTTTCTTACAGTTCTGGAGGCAGAAGTCCAAGATGAAGGCACTGGCAGTTTTGCTTTCTCCTGAGGCCTCTCCCTTCGCTTGTAGATGGTCTCTGCTCCGTGCTTATGCATCCCCAGTGTCTCTTCCTCTTCTTCTAAGGACACTAATTATATTTAATTAGAGCCCACCTGTATGACCTCATTTAAACTGAATTATCTCTGTAAAGGCCCTATCTTCAATTACCATCACATTTTGAGGTACTGAGAGGTAGAACTTCAAAATATTAGTTTGGGGTGGGGGTCACAATTCAGCCCACAACAGGGACCTTATTAAGTAGGTCTGAGTAGGACCCAAGGTTGAGCGTTTCTAAAATGCTGCCAGGTTATGCTAATGCTGCCTATCTGCAGAATGCACCTTGAGTAGCAAGGAATTAAAAAGATGAAAGGAGGGGCCGGCCCCATGGCTTAGCGGTTAAGTGCACGTGCTCAGCTACTGGCAGCCCAGGTTCGGATCCGGGCGCACACGGACGTGGCGCTTGTCCGGCAATGCTGAGGCGGCTTCCCACATACAGCAACTAGAAGGATGTGCAGCTATGACATACAACTATCTACTGGGGCTTTGGGGAGAAAAAGGGGAAAAAAAAAACAAAAAGGAGGAGGATTGGCAAGGATGTTAGCTCAGGGCTGATCTTCCTCACAAAAAAAAAAGAAAAAATTTCAAAAAAAAATGAAAAGAAAACATTTTGAATAACTTTAAGCCGATATAGTGAAAAACTTAGATGAAAATTAAATTCCTAGAAAAATGTAGATTAATAAATATCATTCAATAAAAAATAAACCCTAAATGGTCATAGTCATGAAATATTTCAATTGATATTTAAAACTTTTCAACAGAGAAAACATGAAACCTATACAGCTCTAGAGATGAGTATTTTCATGCACTGAAGGGAAGAAAATTAGAATCCTACAGGAACATTTCATGAGAAGAGAGAGATAGTATTCCCCAACTAGTTCTATGAGGCTAGTGTAAACTTGATACCATAACCAGACGAGGACAGTATGAGAAAGAAAATCTACCATCTAATTTCACTCATGAATATAGATGCTTAGTCAAATACTAAATATTAGCTAAATGAACCCAACGAATATGTAACAGGGTTAATATATCTTGTCGCAGTTGAGTTTATTCCAGATACACAAAGATTGTTTTAATATAAGAAAATGTATTTTAAAATAAGGCACATTAACTGATTAAAAAGAAAATTTTAAAAAACATCTCCCAAGAGGCAGAAAAGTAATTTGATAAAATTCAAAATCCATTTGTGAAAAAATACACTTAGAAAACTAGAAATAGAAGAGTGATGCAGCAGGTCTGCGGTGGTTCCCGAGAATTCGCATGTCTTTTTTTTTTAATTGAATTATAAATGACATACAATCCTATATTAGTTTCAGGTGTGCAACATAGTGACTTGATATTTTTATACATTACAAAATGATCACCACAATAAGTTCAGTCATCATCTGTCGTCACTCCAAGTTATTACAATATTGTTGACTATGTTCCCCATGCTATACACCACATCCCCGTGACCCATTTATTTTATAAATGGAAGTTTGCACCTCTTGATCTCCTTCAGCTATTTCACCCATCCCCCCACCCCCCTCCCTTCTAGCAACCACATGTTTGTTCTTTTGTCTATGATTCTATTTCTCTTTTGTCTTGTTTGCTTGTTTGTTTGTTTTGTTTTTTAGATGCCACATTGCAGCATTATTTGCAATAGCCAAGGAAAAGAAGCAACCTAAGAGTTTGTCAATAGATGAATGGATAAAGAAGATGTGGTATATATATATATACAATGGAATATTACACAGCCATAAAAAGAATGAAATCTTGCCATTTGTGACAACATGGATGGACCTCGAGGGTATTATGATAAGTGAAATAAGTCAGACAGAGAAAGCCAAATATCACATGATCTCACTTATGTAAGATCTTACATTTCTAACAAGTTGATTGGCAATGCCAATGCTGCTGGTCAGATGACACTGAGACCAGTGGCACTTGGTGCAATAAGGTCCATGTCATTTGATCCTCTCTGGGTTTAGCTAGTGTTTAAAAGTAGCAGAAGTTCCCATGTACTCTCAAATTCCCTGAACTTAGAAATATATACCATTAGATGCAAAGATTGCAAGGAAGATAATTTTGTGGTACTTAAAATTAATAATGATATAATCTTCATTTCCTCGGTTGACACCAGCCTAGGAGTTACATTACAATAGAGTCACTATTAGTAATAAATTTAAATTCTATACAGCCATTTCATGAGACTAGAATAAAAAGAGAGGTGACACTCATGTGTGTTTGTATATGTATGTGTATATATATACATTTTTTTTTTCAGAAAGTTCCCAGGAGCTGGTTCGCATGATATACCTTTGAATATAGTTCTGATAGCCTTTTCCTTCATCCAGCTTTAGCCATGAGGTCTTCCAACGCTCCTGATAGGTTCTACGGAATTCATCGTCATCACATATCTATGTACACTTTGCACTCCTGATCCTGGTCAGATTGATTGGGGTGCAGAGCAGGCCAATCCAAATGACCATCTGAATAACGCACTACCAAGTTATGCTCAAAACCCTTCTTTCCATATATCAGTGGTTCTCAACCGGAAATGAGTTTGCCCCAAGGTACATTTAGCAATATCTGGAGACATTTTTGGTTGTCATAACTGAGGGTGGGGGGGAGCAGGGATTGGTGTTGATATCTAGTGGATAGAGGCCTGAAATGCTGCTAAGCATCCCACAATGCACAGGATAGCTCCTGCCAACAATCAACTGATCTCTCTCTCTCTCCTTCTTCCTCTCCTTTTCCCTCTCTCTCTCTCTCTCTTTCTCCCCTTTATGGTAAATTTCATCTTAGAAGACTCCTGATGTCATCACGCAAGTATACCTTCCACACTGCTCCTCCAAATATTTCCAGCATACAGAACGTCATCTTTAAGTTTTTGACAATGTGGGTCTTATTAGCTCAGACTATGGTTCCAAAGACAAAGTCAGGGCAACTCTGAAGACTGAACAAAGCGATACCAGACAAGAATATTGAAAAGCAGTGACTAACATGATCCACGTAATTTCAAACTAAAGGCTACATCAAATTTATGGTCACCTTTCTGCTGCCTCTCTCCCTAAAAGTTGTTTGAGGTTCTCCCTGGCACTTGATCATACCTTTTATTTAGAAAGAAGTATTTTAAATACTATTTACTTCATTGCCTTAAAGAGACTTTTATGTAAGCTTATATTAGTGATTATGCTATTGTATTTTAGGCAAACATATCAAGGGAAAACATTTCGTGGACAAAAGGTAGATTAAATAACAAAAGAATAATATAAGAGTAGATACTTCTGGCTATTTTCATAGTGATGTGATTAAGATCTCTAAATTCAGATAAACTGAAACTCTGCTTTTTTAATACAAATGTTTATAAGTATTGATATGATATGAACCAATAATATTACTCTTAATATGCATCAATTATACACAGTCTTCATTTATCAGAAGGAATTTTCTTAAAAAAAAGACAAAGAAAAGAAAATCTTTCTGACTTGATTATGCAAAAGCCATCAGACATTGTCAAACTCAGACAATCATCTTGATTATTTTTGGTTGTTTGGAGGATAAGTAAAATCCACCCAGACTAAAAAGTAGCTCTTGGGAGGCAAGTAATTTGGTCTTGTAATGAGGTGTGCTTCCTCAGAAGGTGATTATAGTGGAGTCTGAGGGGACAGGGATGAAAGCCTTAGTATATTATCTTTTATTTCTTAAAGTCTTTTATATCAGAAAGCTCTGTAAACGTGGTCAAATAGTCTTTGGAGGTTAAAGAATCCTCCAGTGGACTGCTTTGATACCAACAGGGCTACATGCTTAGGACATGAACATCCGCGCATCTGCTCCTTCAGTACTTTGTAGCACGTGCAGTTCACAGCTGGTTATACCAGGTGATGCTGAATGGTCCAGTGAAGATCAGAGCTAATTTTTGCCTCACAGTCCTTCTGTTATCTCCAGCGCCCAATGAACAGATATTTTACACCAGATTGTGCACGTGGAAATTTACGTGTATGTTTTCCTGATGAGAGGAGAGTCTTCCAGCTATACTCACACTTGAGATCGTAAGATCTGTTGTTTTTTATTCAAAACATATCCAAAGAAGACCAGCTTTAAATAAATTTTTCTCTTCATTTGTGGATACATTTTTCAATGGAAGAATCATCAAGTTAATAAGATTTGGGGGAAACTTATGATAAATCAGTATAAAAAGACCATTTAAATTTTATTTCTTGAAAAATAAAAGCATGCACATTAGAATTTTATTAGCGACTTGGGAAATGAGATTCTGTTTTGGTATACCTTTTCTAAATAGATTTTTCGACCATATTTTACCTAAAAGCAATTATTTTGCTACTTATGCCAGATAAAAGATATACTGCAGCTGTTAGTTTCAAAGTTAACTTGGATTCAAAACTGGTTTTCATGGATAAGATTAAACAGATGAATTACATTGCATAGCATGTTTTATAAAAAGTTAGGATCAGCTGGTGAGGATATGGAAAAATGAAAAGGTGGACTTCTATAAGAAGAAAACAGATATCACCTCATGCCCGTCAGAATGGCTATAATTAACAACACAAGAAACAACATGTGTTGGAGAGGATGTGGAGAGAAGGGAACTCGCATACACCGCTGGTGGGAGTGCAAACTGGTGCAGCCACTATGGAAAACAGTATGGAGATTCCTCAAAAAATCAAGGATAGAACTCCATATGATCCAGCTATTCCACTGCTGGGTATTTATCCAAAGAACTTGAAAACATCAATGCATAAAGATACATGCACTCCTGTGTTCATTGCAGCATTATTCCCAATAGCCAAGACTTGGAAGCAACCTCAGTGCCCATCAAGGGACGAATGGATAAAGAAGCTGTGGTATCTATACACAATGGAATACTACTCAGCCATAAGAAACGATGAAATCCAGCCATTTGTGACAACATGAATGGACATTGAGTGTATTACGCAAAGTGAAATAAGTCAGAGGGAGAAGGTCAAATACCGTATGATTTCCTTCATTAAGTAGTAGATAACAACAACAATAAACAAACACATAGAAACAGAGATTGGTTTGGTGGTTAACAGAGCAGAAGTGGGGAGGGAGGAGGTCGAAAGGGATAATTTGGCACATGTGTATGGTGATGGGTTGTAATTAGTATATGGGTGGTGAACATGATGTAATCTATGCAGAAATAGAAGTATAATGATGTACACCTGAAATTTACACAATGTTATAAACCAATGTTACTGCAATAAACAAAAAATTAAAAAAAAATAAAAATAAAAATAAAATGTCAACTAAAAAAAAGAAAAGAAATTTATAAAGATACATATAAGGGAGATTGTTGTTTGCAGTTATCATAAACAAATATACTATATTGGAGCAGAAATTTGTCCAATTAACAGAAGTAAAATATTTACAATCAGAAAATTCAAAAGAGATATCAGGAGAAAGAGATTAGTTATGAAAGAGGAAGATGGTCACTGCTTATCTTCTTGCAATCAAAAGAGTGAAGTAGGTGGAGAACACAGCTGCAATTCCATCAGGTGTATTCAGGGAATTGATTGAGACTGGATAGCATAGGTGCCACTCCCAGTGGCTCCAGGTATTGGGTCTTCTTTTCACATTAATACTGTAGTGAAAATGTTACATGCAAACTAAGTAAGTAATAAAACCAAGGCCAGAGTGGTAAGTTATTTAACTACCCTCCACTGTAGATGAAGCTCTGTGGAGCAGTTTAGCTAATGTTTATGCAAGAAGGGACTTAACTTTTAAGAGGTAATAGATTTGGTTAGTAAATAAAAGGAATAACAATGAAACTACGTGTTCAAAACTTCTTGGGCATTACCGAATTGTGTCATTTGCTAAAGGGATTGTAAATAAGGTTGTGTAATAAATTAAACATTTGTAAATTTGTGTTGCCGCACCTAGTCTATCTGCTAATTGCTGCTGCTTAGGAGGAACAACTATGCCTAAGAAATCTCAGAGTTTATCTCCTGGTGAGTTTTCTTGTATTGACCTAGGTTGTTAACAAAGGGGCCACTTTGCTGCCCTTTTTTTTTTCATGCTTCTTCCTGAGAACTAGGTCGGTCAATAATATCAAAATGAACACTATTTTACTTATATATTTTTTAGGCATCAAAATAGGTAATGGATAAGGGCAAAATGCAAATTTTAGAAATTTTAAAACTTAACTAAAAATATCACTTACCACTTTCAAATTTTTATCAGCTCTGAATAACATATTTTATTTAGAAACAAGCATTTTAAATACAATTTAATTTATTGCCTTAACAAGACTTTCATGTAAGTTTATATTAGTGATTATTCTATTGCATTTTAACAAACATACATGAAAGAAAAATAGAATATCTCATGCAAAATGTGGAAAAATATGAATTTTCCCATAATTCATATTTGTGCACACCACCTCAGAAGAGTCTAAGTGTAGTTCTATTGACTATGATTATTACATCCTGAATATATTTTATTCACTTTTAAAATATATCCTGCTTACACTGTAAACAGATATTACAAACAATATTAGCAGAAGATATGAAAAAGCAAATAAATATTTTATAATCATAATCAATATAATTTATGATATCAACAATCTATAAAAGAAAAACCATATGATCACCTATAAATATAGAAAAGAATATTTTACAAAATCCAACAAGTGATCCCAAAACAAAACTCTCATCAAACGAGAAATAGAAAGAAAATTCTGCAAACTGATGAGGAACAGCCCTGAAACCCTACAGTCAACATCATACTTAATGGTTAAAGACTAAATGTTTTCCCCCTAAGATCATGAACAAGACAAGGATGTCCACTCATACCATTTCATTGTACTAGAGAGTATAGAGAGTGAAATAAGAAAAAAATTAAAATAAAAATTATCTTGATTGAAAAAGAAGGTATAAAACAGTTTTTGTTCACAGGCAAGATGATCGTCTAGGTAGAAAATTCCGAAGAATCTACAAAAAAAAAGTTACTAAAACTAATAAATGAATTCAACAAAGTTGAAGAGTATAATGTCATTATAAAAAAGGCTGCATTTCTATGTGCTAGCAATGAGTGATTAGAAGTTGTGCTAGACAGGAACACTGGAAATTAAAAAGCATTGCTGAGAAAAATTAAATACCAAAATAAATGGATAAATACAGTGTAATCATGGACCAGAAGACTTGCTATTGTTAAGACGTTAAAAATAAATGCACGTATTTATGAACAACTGATTTCTGATCAAGATACAAATACTTAATGAGAATGTCTAATGTTGTCAACAATTGATGCTAGAAAAACTGTATAGTCATATTTTAAAAATGAACTTTGATTTATACTTCATGCCATATGCAAAAATTAACCCAAAATGAATCATAGGCCCAAATATAAAAATTAAAACCTTAAATTTTTCAGAAGAAAATAGAAAATTTGATGACCTTGATTAGGAAAATAATTCTTACTTATGGCAACAAAAGCACAAGCTGTTAAATAAAACAATTGATTTACTGGACTTCATCCAAGTTAATAACTTCTACTTTTGTAAGACACTGTTAAGAGATGAAAAGCCAAACCACAGACAAGGAGAAAATATTTACAAATCACATATCTGATAAAGAATTTTCACTGAGCATACACAACTCTACGTGAGAGAAAAGCACTTCCAGAATAGCAAAGTAAGGATCTCCAAATATCCACTCCTCCAGAAAAATATTAATGCTGACAAAAACTGTCAAAATCAGCTTCTTCAGAACTCTGGAAATTAACCAAAAGCTTGCGACAATCCGACGAGGGTTTATTCAAGAAAAACAGTTGACTCTCAGTCAGAACAGCAACGATTGCCACATTTTAAAACTCCCTATCACCTACTCCTCTCCTCAGTTCCACAGTTGCCTTGAAAACGAGCAGTCTTGGAACAACAGTAGCTATGAAAAACAGCCATCTAGCAGCCGCTGGAGAGGGAAGAGTAGGCTTGGAGATCCCGGCAGAAAATCCATCCCCAGAGAATTGTCGCTATTTGACCTGAAAGCTACAAAAAGCCCCATTCACAGAGCTTGTCATTCTTTAACCTGACTCAGCTCACTCAGTAAGGAAAGCCCAACCCTCGAAGTGTGTGTCAAAAAAAAAAGTAGTGTCAATTGTGTAACATTGCTGCTGCCTGATGCAGTTGGGCTAAAGAAACAAACGGACAAAAAGACAAAAAGGAAAATCAGAGGAATAGATGTCCATGACAGGCTCTGAAAAGTTCTGACATTTTCTGGGGATCTAGAAGGCCACGTGCGTGTGTGCAGTTGTGCGCACGCTCAGGAGAGAGCTAAGAAGGCCTTAAAATTTCACTTCTGGCTGACCCTGAGGCTCTGTACAAGCTGGAAGTGAAGGCTGAGGCAGGGTTGTAAACTGCCAGAGTGTGGATTCACATTTCAACACACACAGAACCCCCTACGTAAAGGATGGGAGACTTATGGGTTTAAGGCATTTAAGAAAGTGTCTGTTAAATCATTAGCTGACCCCTAAGCTATCAAGCAGTGACTTCAGCAGCCACAGATGACAAAGAATACCAGTTTCAGAGAATTAGTCCAAGAAAGTCACCAAACAAATAAATAGCAAGAAGATCAACAACAAACAACAATAAAAACAAATCCTGGGGGGCCGGCCAGGTGGCACAAGCGGTTAAGTGCGCATGCTCCGCTGCGGTGGCCCGGGGTTCACCGGTTCGAATCCCGGTAGTGCACCAACACACCACTTGTCAAGCCATGCTGTGGCAGTGTCCCATATAATGTAGAGGAAGATGGGCACAGATGTTAGCCCAGGGCCAGTCTTCCTCAGCAAAAAGAGGAAGATTAGCAGATGTTAGCTCAGGGTCAATCTTCCTCAAAAAAAAAAAAAAAAAAGCAAATCCTGGGTGCAGAGAGTATCTGACTTCCATTGTTGTCCAATTATATTATTTACAATGTCCAGTTTTCAACAAATAATGATGACACATACAAAGAAACATCAAAGTATGGCTTATACTCAGGAGAATAGAATAGAAATTGTCCCTGAGGAAGCCCAGACGTTGGATTCACTAGACAAAGACTTTAGCTATTAAAAATATGTTCAAAGAACTGAGGGAAACCATCTCTAAAGAATTAAAGGAAAGTATGAGAACAATGTCTCACACAAATGGAGAATAACAAGAAAGAGACAGAAATTATAATAAGGGACTAAATAGAAATTCTGGAATTGAAAAAGGATAACTGACGTGAAAAATTCGCTACAGAGGATAAATAGCATATTGAGCTGAGACATAAAAGAATCAGGGAACTTAAAAATAAGTCAACTGAGGATTTCCAGTCTGAGGAACAGAAAGAAAAAAAGAATGAAGAAAAATGAACATAGATCTGGGAGATAACATGAGGGTATCAATATATGCACAATAGGAGTCTCAGGAGAGGAGAGAAAGTGTCAGAGAGAATATTTGTAGAAATAATGGCCCCAGATTTCCCAAATATAATAAAAAACATTAATATACACATACAAGAAGCTCAACAAACTACACAGAGGATAAATTCAAAGAAATTGACGCCTTTGCCATCATTCTCAAGTGAGGACAAAGTTTATTACTCAGGAACAAAGCTTTCTGGTGATTGCACATCTTTGCAAGCTTTAGGCCGTGTATCTTATGTATGAAAAAGTGAAGTTGACTCTCACAGATGCTCCCTGGTTCTAGTGGCTTATAAACAGCAAGCGAAACAAAAAGCACCAGCAAAGGGTACTGTACTGGAACAGTCAAGTTGATCAAAAGAGAAGCAAGAGAGAGAGAAGTTACTTGAAAGTTGAAGAAAAGACTTTCAACAAGGTGGTAATACTCAACGGTTTTAAGTGCAGTGAAATCTGTGTAACTGTCTAACCTTTTATTACAGAGAAATGTGCCCCTATTTATAGATGTGTTTGTAAAAGACTTTTATGATGGTTTATACAAAGTGCCAGAAAGAGTGAAATGCATCTTCTCTGGCAAGGGTTTTGCCTATATGTAATCTCATGATAGCTGCAATTTCCTTGGAATATATGGCTTGTCTAGCTAACTTTTAGTTAAAAATCTAGAAAATTAGCAAGCTGCCAGGCAGCAATGGCATCATCTAGAATCAGTGTAAATACTTAGAAATCATAAACACAAGACTGAACAAAAAGGATCACCCAAAAGAAAGATTACTTGAAAATTATTCATAATTTGTACACTTTGTAAAAATTATGTTAAGTATAACAAGATTTACTGTCAGAGTTCCTTAGCTCTACCTAGAATATGTTGACTTGACCCTAAAACGGATTGTTAAATTGAGCACAATTTATTGTCCGCAGAAAGCGCTAAATTTTTTTCAGTCCATGACATTTATGTGTATATTCTCCTTCCTATATAAACGTGTTAAACATAACCCAAAGTACATTGGCAAATACAAAAATTTCTGTTTTTCTCTATAGCTCTCCTGGGAGGACTGATATGTCTTCATTTCATTGACTCCTGTACAGAAGAGCAAGAATGTGCATTGTGGACATGTCTGAATGAAAAGTTTGATAGGTTTAGTCTATTCTATTAAGATGGAAAAAATTAATTCTTCGTTTTTTTAGTTTTGCCTATTTTTACTAGAAACATAGTAACTTTGAACTGAGAAAAAATAAAATGTTTGCAAGTATCAGACAGGAAAACAAAAGGTCAAAAGGCACATGTTCTATACCATGTTGTGGTAGCTTGAATCTCCTGTGCTGGCCGCTTGCTGGCGGAGCACTGTGTACTCACCCCACAGGGGTGGCTAGCACTTGTGAAAGAAAATCCTACAGGGAAAATGTGCAAAATAGAAATATCTGAGAAATAAACTGCTATTTCACTTAATTTGCTTTAATTTTTCTCTCTGTTTAGAAAAAGAAGAAACAAATGTTATTTTAAAAGTTAAAATGCACAGGTTAGCTGACTAAACACAATGTTACCTTTTCATAACCATATTACTTAGATGTTAATGCCCTTAAAATACATGAAACATCCTATGATTTCCAGGAAAGGGAAGTCACTATAAAATTTAAGAGTTTATTTTCTTAAACATTCTAGCGCCTTAGTCTGTGTTTATACATTTGGAATAGTTTTGGGTAAAGATAATTAGGCTCAGCCATAAAATCTAATATCTGATCACTAATCTCTTGTCCACCTATAAATTTAGGAACTATTTTCTCTGAATTGGTTTTATTTTCTCTGAATCAAATCTATTATAGAGACGTTAGCTCAATTAAGCCACCCAAGTGCTGTTAAAAAATTGCTGGATTAGTGCTGGGGAACTTTAGTCACCGTCCCTGAAAGGCGTAATAAACTTTTCAAATGGCTCAATTCAAATAAATTCTTATATGTAGTGAAATTAGTGTCTTCGTATGTCTGTACTACCAAAGATCCTCTAGTTCTCTCCAGCCTGCAATCTCCTCCACGTCCAAATTCCTTAGTCTCAACCGTCTTCTCCGGCTTCATCCCTGGTTGCCTTCCTACCACCGACATTTCCTACCAGACACACTGACATCACTGTTCCCTGGATATGTGGTGACTTTTCACTCTGTCCTTGCTCTTACCCATCCCTTGTCCAAGATGCCCCTCCCTGTCCTCTACTCCCTCTTCAGCAAACACTTATGAAATCTTCCTGAAATCTCTCAAGAAAAGTTAGTTGCACTTTCTAAATAGGTATAGGGCCATTTCTAAATGGCTGTGGACACAACAGACGGGAAGAAAAGTCCAAAACTTCAGGTAACCTTAGAGTGCTAAGGTAGAGGACAGGAGAAAAGGACTGACACCTAAGAGCTGCTGTCTCCTCATCATAGGTGCATAACTAAGACAACGTCTTAGTGGTGATGACTGTCTTCAACCCTCCCTGATTCTCTTGTTCTCTTTTCCTCAAAGGTAAGAAACTTCATGCTATTTCTTGGATATTTTGTGTCTCCCACCACAGAGCCCCAGTCCAAACCTCCTTTGCCTTCTAGTCTTTCATGCACCAGACTTATGACTCTTCTGGAATCAACATTTATTTAAAATTCTGAGTTCCTCTGTCTTGTTTTATGCTAGGTAATTGCCAGCTAGTTCATACAAGGGAGTGCCTGCTAATATGTTAATGAATATTTTTGTATAAAATGAGACAAACACCAACACAACCCATGGCACAAAATCTCAGCAGATGCGTTTTAAGCTTCAGGGTCCTTCACTTGATTGAGCCCTTTCCAACTCCCTGGAAAGGACTTTGAGCATTGTGTTCACATGGTCGTATGCCTTTGTAAGTGTGCAAAAGTAAGATAGTTTAACTGTAATTAAATATGACCACTCCAATTTCCCTTTCATTGCACTTCTCATGTAGGGTGGTTTTGAGGTTGCTGCACATGTTTTTTGGGATCTGGCTAAGAGGAGACTGTGTTGGGGATACATTAGTTTCGATTTATGGAACTTACTTGCGGGGTTCAAAGTCAAGTTATTGCTAGCTATACCAGTCTAAAGAAGGCTTTCAGGAATACTTATACCTCCTGCTGTGAGTCTCATCCATTGTTTTGACAGGATAAGAGGTGGTATTGAGATATGAGAGATATAAGTGAGTCTTATGGAAAGAAACACTGGAAGGAAGTGGGGACATTTAAGTTAGCCACTGCACAAGGGAAGTTGAAATGCCCTGAAAACCTTCAGCCTTTCCCAACTTTGACAATAATTCTAAAATTTACGTGACATTACCTATGAGGAATTGTGGACCTGAAAGAAACTTTTCTAAACTCATAATAAAGTAGACATTTTGATCAACCATGAAGAAGAAAGAATGATACATTTTTATTATCTGTAGAGAAAATAGTTTTAAATTATTGACAAATGAATGAGTAGACAGACAAAAAATGTAATATTATGATGTACCAAGCAGATAATTAATTATTTTTTTGTTTTTGTGATTGTTGTAGTATTGATGATTTTTTAATTTGTTAATATTTATTTTGTTTCTTATGCTGAACAAATACTTTAATTCCTAATTTTATATTCTTTTTCTTTAAGTGGGCTCTGCAAATAATATAAGCCTTAGTATTCACAAAACATGGATCTGCCCATAAATATTACCTATTATTATTATTATTATTAATTCAGTGTTTCTCTAGAGAACTTGTATATTTAATAACAACTTTCTGGAAACAATATTTTAACTCAAAGAAGTAACTCTAGAGCAAGAAATTTCAAACTCAATAATAAATCAATAAATAGTTTGTTTTCCTAATATATCTGGTGCCTAGGGAAGAGAAATTATTATATTTTTCTAGTGAATTAATCAGTCTTCTTTGAGTCTTTTAGTATTCGAATGACTTCTCTCATTTACGTAATAACCTTGGTAAACACTTTATGGAACACTTTTTCCAAAAAATCTGCGTAGAAGAGATTGCCCCTGAGGATAAAGTGGGGAAATTAGGCCACAAAAAAGTCTCAAATTAAAAAGATTTTAAATTAAAATTTAAATTAATATTTTAAATTAAATTTCTCATTATAGTCAGAATGTGCTAGGTTACATTACAATAACAATCAAACCTTGAATCCTGAATGGTTTAAAACAGATATGTGTTTCTTGCCCATGCAGATTCTATGGGAGGTGTGGTGACACCGCAAGGCTGCTTCCTTCCCAGGACTGTCTACAGGATCCAGTGTGTTTCATTCTGTGGCTCTGCAATTTCTATGTGTGGTCTTGAGAAATACTGGGCAGGGGAGGAGTAAGAGACATTTCATGTGAGAAATGAAGATATACACAAGAGACATTTCACACAAATGCATCAAAGTATCTGAACTAAAATGCAAAAATATTTTTATGTACAAAATAATGTACGTAATAAACATCTCTCACTGCCTGATTCCATTCCTAACTCTCCTACTCCACCTCCCAGGTAAAGCTTACAAAAGGGGTAAGACTCAGGTAAGAGATGGGTTAAGGTCTACTGAGGGGGCAATTTTAGAGGGAAATTATATTCGGGGTCTTTCGCATGCATCACTTGAATTTTAAAAAGCTGTAAATGTAATGAATTGGTTTTATATAAATCAAACTGCCACAAACTTCAAAATGGCCATGTCAAATTGCCATGTACAAAGGAAAATAAAAGTTACTTATCTGTGTGGAGCATGACTTCCCACTCCTTAATTGTGGGTTGCACTTAATGACTTCCTCCAAAAGAGGACAGTGTGGAAAGAGGAGGGAGCAACTTTATAGTGGAGAAACCTGACAAACACTATGTCATCCAGGTGATCAAAGTCAACATCAACAGCGACACGTTATGTCGATAGTACATGCCCTTAATATGATGTGATGAAGACGGCGCTTTACCTTATGTGGCCTTTCTTTCAGCAACACGTAATCAGAGTCTAATCATGAGAAAAAATATCAGACAAATTTTAATTGAAGGACGTTCTACCAAATACCTGACCATTAATCCTCAAAACTGTCAAAGTCTTCAAAAACAAGCAAAGAAACTGTCACAGCAAGAAGCACCTAAGGACACAAGAGGATTAAATTTATTTTGGCATCCTGGACAAGATCTTGGAATAGGAAAAGGACACTAAGTTAAAAACTAAAGAAATCTGAATAAAGTATGGACTTTTGCTAATAATAATGTGTTAACATTGGTTTATTAATTGTAACAAATGTACTATACTAATAAAAGATGTTAATAATAGAGAAAACAGTATAAGGTATATAGGAACTTTTATCTTTGCAATTTTTCTATAAATCTAAAATTGCTTTTAAAATGTTTATTTAAAAGAAACATACAGACAAAAAGGTAAAAAAAAATCACTCTCTATACATGATTTGCAGTTCTTCAGTAAACTATTGGTATAATGTCAGTCAAATTATTTCTTTGTTCAGCTGAATTCTTTAGAAGAATTGTGAAACAGTTATGACAAATGGTGCTCAATAACCCATACAAAATGTGTCTACATTTGAAAGCTAAACTCTGTCTACGGTGTTTACTATTAGAAAAGTGAGAATTCAAGATCATATAACCAGTAACAAGCAATTATAGATGGATGGATAGATAGATAAATGGACAGATGATAAATAGAAAGACAGAAGATAGATAGACTGATAGAGATGATAGAGAATATAATGAGTTTTAAAATAATAAACCCATTATTCCATTTGTTTAAAATTATAATTTCTGCAAAAAGTAAACACTGATATCAGATTTTCAGGAAAGAAACTTTGAAGTATATTCAATAATGAATGATACATTTAGGAAAAACACCTAAGAGAAATCAACCAACCAAACGAGTTAAACACACAAACTTATATAAAGAAGACAAGGAACAAAATTTTAATAGACTTTTGAGAATACCTTAGCTTCTAAAAGTTTTATTATTTCACTACTCTACATTTGGTACAGTATTCTGCCCAAACTTCTAAAATAAACTTCTAATAATCTTATCAAAAAAATCTCATGATACAAAGGACAAAAAATAAAAATCTACAGTTTACAGTTGACTTTACTGAAAGTTCAAATTATGCCTCAAATAAAAACTTTGTAGTTTTCTTACTGGAAAAGGATATTAAAAGATCTTTCTTTGGATTGATAAATTAGATTAATTAAAACTATAACTAAAGTTATAACTATAATATGACACTGGTTTTAAAATAACAAAATTATATATCTACTATATTATTGTTTCTTTTCAATATATTAAAGCTTTGGCCTTAATCCAAAATATCACCTTTGCTAAACACAGTTTCAACACTCCTTTTTGGGAATTATCTTCAAAACCTCTCTCTAACTGATCTGAATATTTTTAGTTTCAGAGAATTTTCCCCATGAGAAGTTAGATTTAATTTTTGAAACTGCCAAAATATCCTTCAAAGTAAAGTTTTGCAGTAAGTTAGAAGATTTAAATAAATAATATAATTGACAGAAAATATGAAGGGTGTGTGTGTGTGTGTGTGTGTGTTAGATTAACTTCAAGAGTTCTGATTTTTTAATGCAATGACCTCATAAATGAACAAAAGGAATTTCTTCCCAAGATAGCTTCTTTAAAATAAATCTGTCGATTTTGCTATTTATATTAATAACCACTTTTTATATGCTCCTCACATAAATATAGTGTTCTTGAAATATTCAGCCAAATTGATATATTGAGGTTCTGAAAACTTATATAATTTTCACATTCTGATAATTTCTAGATTCTTGGTCATTTGAAAATTGATTGTGGTAAATTAATCTGACCACAGTTTTGGACATATTCTATTTGAATGCATTTGTATTGAACCAAGCAAGGAAGTATTGATGAACCTTTAGAAAGCCATGAAAAGATAAAAATGAAAAGAATATGATTCTAGATTCATAGGCAGAATTTTATTAGTAGATTAATGAAAATGTATAGGTTTGTTGTAATTTAAGAAACGCATTAAGTGGAATAAAGAGAATCATTTTGAAAACAAAATACTAAGTATTAAGGAATAATGCTAACACTGTATCTATCTCTAAAATTTGTTTAAGTGGCATTTACTTAACAGGAAATAAAATTGTTCAATCAAGACCAAGTAAATTGTACATCATCTCTCACTTAGAGACTACATCTATTCTAAGTCGTAGGGACATGTCTGATGTAGTATGGAGCCATCACCAACAGGGACCTTCACTGGTGTCCCAGAACTCTCTCAGCCTCATCTAAGGCTTTGGATTGTATGCATTCTTGAAATGATTGGTAACACTTGACACTGGATAAGTTAGCCGAGTTGTGTAAATCTGATTTATCAACCAATTCAGTGTATTAACTCAAGTTGAAAAAAAAACATACAGAAAAGAAAAAAAAATAATTGAAGCCAGGAGAGGTAAAAAGATTTAAAAAGTACAGAAAATACTGTAAGGGGCATCTGGAACGTGGCAAAATGATCTAAAGTAGTGATGCAAACAGAGGAGATAGACAGAATACAGCAATTCAATATTTGAAGAGATAATAGCTGCTAATATTTCAAAACTGACAAAATATATCAAGCTACAGATACAAGCAGCTTTATGAACACCAATCTCAATTAAAACAAAGAAAATCATACCTAAAATGTTTAAAAACAAAGAAAAAATTCTAAAAGCTAGAGAAAATAGACATATTGCTTTCAAAATAGGAACAGTAATACTGATAGCTAAATTCCCCCACAGAAATTAAGACATTGAAATGACATTATTAATGTGTGAAAATAAAATAACTGCCAATCGAGAATTCCATATTCAGTAAAAAATATTCTTCTAGAAATTAAAGCCAAATTTATTCTTAGATAAACAACTGAGAAAATTTGTCACCAGTAGACCATACTACAAATTATGTTAATAGAGTTCTTCAAATAGAAGAAAAATATTCTCAGAGATCAAATGAAAACAGAAAGAAATGAAGAGAAACAGAAATGATAAATCTATGAATACATTACAAAAATATTTAATGTACTAAAAATAATGAAGCCACTTGTCATCTAAAGTATATATACACTTAAAATATATGACATTAATAATAGAAAAAATATATTTTAGGAAATATATTTATTTAGAAAGGAATATATGCATTTAAATGTTCCAAGGGCCTCGAATTTAGCAGGAAGTGAAGAAAACACTAAGTATATCAGATTTTAATTAGTCAGTTTGTACTATAAGTTTCTGCTGACATAATATTTAACTAAAATAGTATAATATAGAGCAATTTTAAAATTTCTATAGTAAGCAAAAAGAGATAAGGTGGATGGTAGATTTAAACCCAAATATGTTAGAAATTATACAATATTAAATGATCCAAATACCGCAATTAAAAGATAAAGGTTGTCATATTAATTTTTTAAATGTACCTGTTTGCGCTGAAAGTGTGCACTTAAATATAAGGACACAGAAATGTTGAAGTAAAAAGATAGAAGAAATAAATAACAAGCTGTTCATAACCAAAACAAACCAAAAGAGCATACAAAAAACTTGTACAGTTATTTTAGTATCAGACAGAGCTTTAGGGAGGAAACTTTTAGATATAAAAGGATAGGATCAATTCACCAAAATGATAAGACAGCTCTAAATTTGTCTACACCTAATATCATAATCACAAAATATTCAAATACATACACTGTTTTGTGTGTGTGTGTGAATTAACCTGACTGTAAAATGTGTATAGGAATGAAAAGGACCAACAATGTCCAATACAATGTTGAAGAAGAACAAATTTTGATGAGAAAATTTATCAAATTTATTACTAAACTACAGAATTAATACAGAGTGGTTTTGGCTCAAGCATAGAAAAATAAACCAACGAGTCTAGAACAGATATATGTATACATCAGTGGATTAAGAAAAAGAAGACATTACAAAGCAAAGAGGAAAGGCTGGTCTTTGCAATAAAAAGTGCTAACTCAATTGGCTGTCCCTAAGGGGAAAAAAATGGACTTTTATAACTTTAACTTATGGAAAAATAGATTCTAGGTTGGTTGTGAATATATGTATGTGAAAGTTAAAACATTGAAGTTTCTAGAAAGTAATCTAAGATAATATTTTTGTGACTTTGGAGAAGACAAAGTTTTCTAAAACAGGGCATGAAAAGTACTAACCCTAAAAGAAAAGATCAAGGGCGTGGAGCAACTGTACTATTCATCCACCACTGATGGAAGTATAAATCAGTTCACTCACTGTGGAATACTGTTTGGTAATATAAAGCAGTAAATGCATATATCCTATGACTATAATACCACCCATGGTATATACACAAAAGAAATGTGTAGAAACATACACCTAAAGACATGTACATGGTAATTCATGGGGACAATATTCAAAATAGCTCAAAGTTAGAAACAATTCAAATGTCTTTAAAGTTGGAAGAGATAAACAAATTCTACCATATTCATATAATAGAATATTAAACAACAATGGAAATAAAAACCATAGCAACATGCAACAATATGGATAAATCGTTTTGAGTGAAAGAAAACAATAAAAAAGTGTGTATTGTCTGTATATTTATATACAGACAAAAATTATCACCTTTAGGGAGGAAAGAGATATGATGATAGAGAGGGAGCACAAGGTGGTATGGGACATTGATTGCAAAAATAGCCCAAATCTCTATTTAATAAGAAAAATGAATGGCTGAGCTGTTGTATGTTGATACATGGAATAACATATATCAGCTAAAATGAATAAAAGAAAACTAAGATGCATTTGAAAAAAAATAATACTAAGTAGAATGATATAAAATTTATCATTTGTAGTTTTAAGCACGCAAGACAATGCTATATGATTTGCTTTGTATAGAACATATAATAACATGCATTGGAATGATAATTCAAAAGACTATAGAAGACGAAGAAATGGAATATGAAGAAATTAAAAGGATGACAGAACATTTTAATGTATCTAATAAATTGGCGAACAATGGAAATAACAAGATTTAGTAAAGCTGAGAAATGGAAATGTGTCTTTTCTATATTATTCTGCATGATTAAGGGAGACATCAGTTAAGAATTCAGCTTAGGAAACATCAGGGAGTCACAAACCGGGAGCCATCCCAGTGCCAAGAGCCCTCAACATTCACCTCCTCTTGTGTCTGTGCCTGAGCAGCTGCAGAAAATCTCTCCACGTATACATAGTTCTAATTCGTAATCATGAAAGCAGGTATTACTGTCGATCTCTTTACTAATGTTTCCCAGCTATTCAAACAGCTCCTGACACATAGTTGACACTCAAATATTGTGGAATGTTGTTACACAAACAAATTATCATACAGATAGTGGCTATTCAATGCATAATTTGCCACTTCTCCTCTTGCCCCAAATGTATTTCCCTCCTCATTCTTAGCCAATTTCCTCATTTTCAACAATTAAATCTTTGAACCTATTTTGCTTTCACCTTTTCCTTCTTTCCTTCTGTTTTAATATAAGAAGTATTTCTTCAAAGGTCAATTATCTCACTTGAGGTATCGCTCCTATTTCCTCTTGCTTGCTTGTGGCCTTAACTAATTTTGTTACCATTCAAAAATCAGAAATTTTTTCATTTTTAATGAATCATTTCCACTATTTTTGAAAAATGAACAGTATCTCCAACATTTGAAAACAAAGTCCCATAACCTCCTTATTGTCCCCCAGCCAAAGCCTCAATTTTTGGTCATTCTTCATAGACAAACTTCTAAGAACCATTGTCTATGCTTACTGTCTCCTCTTTCTTGCCAGCATTCATACTTTAACCACTCAAATCTAATTTCCTACATAACACTCAATTTAAATTGCTCTTTTCATATTCAGCAATGTCCAAACTGATGCCACACTCAAAGAACATTTCTCTGTATTCTTCTTATTCTGAATCACTACATCAGCTGATACAGTTCATTGTTCGGTTGGGGAAGAAGGAGAATCCCCCTCTGCCCTTTCCCTTAAGGTTCTTATGGCTGGCCAAATAATTAAAAGACAGGTTAGCAGGAGAAAATAATACCAAGTTTAATAACATGTATACATGGGAGAAACCAGGGAAACTGAGTTTCTCAACAAAATGGCAGAGATTCTCATCTTAAATACTATCTTCAGCTAAAGACAAAGGAGGATGTTGGGGGTAGGGGGAGTCAGTTATGGGAGATTACCAGAAAAGCACAGTAAACAAGAGTGTGCAGATTTAAGGCCTCACCTTCCACACTGATGTTTCTAGAGATGAGGTCATTCCCCCTCTTCCCAATACAGAGAGAGAGATACCTATACAAATGGAGATTTCCCTTATAAATGTAAATGTTTGTCTGGCAACTCCTTGCAGGGCCACCTAGAGATTGTGGCCGGGGAGAGAGAGGATTTTTGATAAGAGGGGCTTGGTGCCTTTCCTATTGTAGCATCTATTTTACAATATATTATAGCCGTCTTATGGTATTGGCTCCTTCCCAAAACAGGTTTTCTAGGTTAAATTCTTTAGGCAGTTTGGGGGAGGTCAAACGTCCATCAGAGAAAATAATCAAGGTAAAGAGACATATTTCAGGGTGGCCAATTTTGATCTCTCACAGTTCTCTTTTACATTCCACGAGCCTACTCTCTGCTATGTAACAGATCACTTTTCTTCTCCTCTACCTAGCCTCCAAATATTGATGTTCCTCTTCTTTTTTGGTTCTCTACTTATCCCTCTCACCATACCTTTTCATAAAGCTCTATGCCAATATCTTCGAAATCATTATCTATTCCAGTTTTCTTCTTTGTGTCACAAGAGTTTGTATCCATCTGCTTAGTGTGACCTCCTCACTTGAGTAGAAATGTTTCAAATTTAAAATATTCAAAATTAAATCACTTATTTCACAGTAGCTCTAAACTTACCCCCTTAAGAACTCCCAAATTCACTCCTAAACATCCCCAGTAAGTCAGTCTTTACTTCTTAGTAAATGGATACCACATTCTACCTAATTGCCTAAGTCAGAAATCTAGGAATCTTTCTTGATTCTTCCCTTTTGTTTACTTCTCTTATAATCGATTAGCATCTTCTGTAAATTCTATGTCATTAATTTATCTGCAATCTCTCTACTTTATGTTTTATTGCCAGTCCACTTATAATCTAATGTCATCCATCATCTTCCCAGGCTTAGTATATCAGCTTCCTAACTGGACTTCCCACTATCACATGTTACCTCTTTCATTTCCTTCTCCAAAAACAACAAGAGTGATCTTTAAAGCCCTAAATAAGATAATGTCATTTCACAACTAAAATGATATTCTAGTGCTCTTAGTATTATATATAATTTTTTAAATGGATCTCAAAATGCTACATAATCTGACTGCAACGTATTTTTCCAGTCTCATCTCAAATATTTTCCACTGTTGATATCTAGGTACACCATTCTCCTTTCAGTTCTTCCAAAATAAAAAACTCTCCCCCAATTCATGACCATTGCACATGCTATTTCTGCTTCCAGGAATACTGATATCCTCGCTCTTCACTTAGCTAACTCCTTCTCTTCTTTCCATTTTTATCTTAAATATTATCTCTTCAATGAAGCTTTTGCTAATCACCATATGGAAAGATAGCTTTAATTTGTATACAAAGCATTTAAGTTATAGAGGGAGGAGAGGCAAATAAGGGAGTCCAAAGCATTCAAATATAAAAAGGGAGTATTGCTTCATATATACTTAGTTCAATTTATAATTCTGGGTTTTGGTCTGTTTTTTACATCTAGAAGGTAAAGCAGGGTCCACATTTTCCTTATTCATCTCTGATCACCAGCGTTTGACATAGTGGCTAAAATATACTAGGTATACATTAAATATTTGTTTCATGAATAAAATATGAAAGAAAGAATGAAAAGCTATTAAATAAAGAATATTAATAAATTCAACATAAAAATCTCAGAAAATAATGAAGTCTTATTTATGCAATGCAAATTAGATAAAATTTAAAGTTTTTTCTGTGTCATTCTAAATATACATTCATATGAACGCCTAGATACCATATCTTATCCTTATTCAGGTGGTTGACTTGAGGATTTTGCCTGCATAGTGGTCAAATTAAAATATAAATTAACAGTTATTACCCCTTCAGTAACTTGTAGGCAACCTGCAGGTGTGCATCTAAAGAGTCCAAACAGAACCAGCCCTAAATACTCTCTGTTTTGCACACACACATACACGCACACACAGTAATATGATCTATATAAATGACCTGGAAGAGGAGGTAAATAATAGAGCAACAGTATTCACAATCTGCTGTTAACATACAATTACCTGGGTTAAGCAAAACAAGGCAGACTTTTGCGTAACCCTGGCAAGAGCAAACGAAGCTGTGTAATTGGTACCGGATGGCAGATGATTCACTGTAGACTCAAGGAAGATACTGTACATTTAACTGAACAATGTAAATTATGTGTACATACTAATGGGCTCTAAATTAGCTGTATTCCCAAAGAGAACATCTAGGTATTATTGTGAAAACTCAATGAAGATGTCAACTCAATATTTAGTTGTAGGCAGAAAGGCAAGTAAGATGTTACCTTGGGTTAAGATCATAGAAACTCATCATGGAAAACATTCTGTCACCAAATAAACCTATGATCACATGTTACCTTGGGAAATGCATTTCTTTGATGTGATACCATGTCAAAGTCATCTGAAATTTCCACTTAAGTAATGTTAATGTGTTGAATGTATGTTAGTAATTTTTTATTTTTAGGAAAATTAATTAATTAGTTAAGAGGCTATGCATTGTTTAACAAAACCATGATACAATATGCACAGTTTCCCGATGATCTGCTAGTATCAGAAAAAACTTACTTAATATGAGATTGGGTAGATAATAAAGTAACGAATAATATTTTTAATATTCAGGGGGAGGAAAGGAAATCAAATGATGAGGACAGTTGTTAAGCAAGATGTGAGTTTGATGAGGTTGGTATGAGGCAAGCAAATCCAGCTTACTGTGTTATTTATCTCAGGATATCTTTCTTCAATTTTTTATGGTTGCTTACTCATCCTGTCAGTAAAACGTGAATAAAAAACAGGCTGTGAGGCTGTGCCTACATAATGCTAAAACAACTGATGGAAAGCTAAGGAGCCCCCATAGCTTGCTCTTATTAGAGAAATTTTAAAATCATATAGTAATTATTTGCTACTGATTTATCTCTTCCACTCTACAGTGAGTTATTCAAAAGCAAGACTCAATTTTCCATAATGTATACCTTAGCCTCCAGCTTCTTGCATTTCATGATCAATAAATGTTAACTGGGTAAATGAATTAATGAATGAGTTCCTTGCAAATGAATGAATTGGTTTCATTTGCACAGCACCGAGGAAAACTTATCACTGCTTCCTCAGGTATGAAGCTGTATTCCTCAATGGTAAATGAAATAGCTTGGAATCAAATAACTCTGTTATAAATATAAATACTAAATACAAAGTATTCTGATGACCTGATAAGTTATTAAGCTCTATACTTGCTTTTCTTTTTTGATCAGTACGTAATTTCTGGGAGAGATTCAATCTATAACTATGTATTGCCTATCTACTCGTGAAGAGTTATAGATGCTATGGATTGAATGAAGAGAATACACATGGCCCTGCCAGCATGGGTCTTAAAAGCAAGCTGGAAAGATTGAATAAGTCATTAACAATGTGATAACTCTTGCCAAAAGAGAATATAGGTTAATACGCAAACATACAGCAAGATTTGTCCTAGTTAAGGGAATTAGGAAAGATTTCTCTTAAACTCACTACAATGAGGAACTGAAAGATGGGGAGAGTTAGGTAGGTGAATTGGCAGAAGTAGGAGGAAGCCGAATATCCTAATTTGCTTATGTGAGAAGATCGACACATTTGTAGAATTGGAAGTCTTGTAAGGGAGTATCTTTGAGAACAGCAAGGTGAAAGATTCTACTAAAGCAGGGCATAGGCAGCTTTTTGAACATACACAGCCTTGTGGGCTACCTTGGGACTTGTGGACTTGATCTTTAGGATAATAGGACATTGAACATTCTGGTAAGAGGAGTAATATGTTCCAACTACTGTTTATAAAAATATTACTCTGGCTGCCTCATGCAGGATGGACTTGGATAGGTATGTCAAGAGTGATACACATTAGAGGGATACTGCATTCACACAAAATAGAGGAAGAGAGACTTATGTACAATATAAAGTGCTTAATAATCACAATGGAATATAGGATATATCAATTCTCAATGTCAAGTATGTAGTGATTATTAAGAAGCATATGGGAAGACATAATTAATATCATAGTCTCTGACATGATGATGGGATAAAGTAGCACCTAAAATTTACCATTCCTTACATACTTTATAGTGAATTCTACCATTTACCTCTTAATTATCATATTACTTCTCTATGAAGCTACCATTATACTGACTCATCTGTTCATTTAAACCACCAGTCAGTTCAGACAATCAGCTAATTGAAATTAGTGAAATTTTACTAATTGAAAATTTTACTTAATTGAATTAGTGAAATTTTTCACTAACATGTCTGGTTGTTTAATTAAATTGGTAAAATCAATTTGCTACCTTGGCTTCTTGGGGTTTTTTTTTATTGTTTTGTTTTGTTTTATTTTGATAAAGACTTAAAATGGCTGTGCTTTTATACAATAGGAAGGAAAAATGAACCTTTGAAATGTGTCCCTATTCTTGGATACATGAACCAGAAAACATTGGGGCATCAACCAGCCCAGTTTTCCCTTCATGTTCCATTCTTTTCTGTCATTCTTCTTCTACACACTGATATTTTCCACCATTTCAATACCCTCAATTATGGTAATGACTACCAGGAATGTAAACTTATAGTAAGACATATCATTTGCTTTCCATTATAGATATGATAACAAATTTACTTCATAGATAGAGGGAAGCATATTACTTTCTGAAAAGAAAGCATTGCCCTCTTCTCTTATGAATAAAAATATGCTGTAGTAGTAGGCTGCCAAGAGTTACACTATATTTCCTTAGGATTAGAGGCAACGTTTCATTTTTGATAATGTACTGGAAAGATAAAATGCATCAGAAAACTCTATTCACTAAATTTATCATTCACACGGTTGGCCTATCATAGTTAGTCACATAATTCATAAACTGATTAAGTGCAAAGTGAATGAATCATGTAACTAAATATTTTCAAGGCAGTGCCTGACCGATAGAGTTAATCAATAATGTACCCAAACTCACTTTACTAGCTATTAGCACAGTAGTCTTTATTTTGGCAAGTGGTAGAAAATCTATATTTGGAGGTCATTCAGAATCAGGGGTCCAAGGCCAATCCTAGGTGTAACTGTAAAGAATCAAGTATTTCTTTACAAGTCTCTAGGCTTTCTAGATTTTTTCCAAATCTTTTTAGCCCATTTAACCTGACACTTAAATTCCTAGGACATAATTTTAAAAGACCAGCAGAAGTTGACTTTATTTCAGGAAAATATATACCTTTCGCTTCCCTTTATAAAGATATTGATGGAAATGCTTTCTAAAAATTCATTTGGTATTTAAAATTTTACTGAAGAGTCATCATGAAGGACACCCACTAAAATTGAAAAGTAATTAAAAAACAATAAAGACCTAAAGAGGTTGTGAGGAAATCAACATCAATATTTTCTTGCTTGTAACCCATATAGCACTGTTAAGACTTAGTAGTCTTCTTCATTAATACCCTTATGTCTGAGTTGCTTTGTCTGTCGTTTAAATCAAAAGTCTTCTGAGATATAAAACCATCTTATTCTGCCTATTAAAAAATGCCAACTGTGCCGCAAGTTCTTGTAAATAAATAATCATGAATGTCTGCAGGAGACAGGCTCATCTAGCACTGCCATGCTTTTAAAGAGAAAAAACTCAGAGGCATTTATTTCAAACTATATGCATCTATTTACTCATTGACATCTGGCCAGTTTCCACATTTCTAAAGCAAGAGATAATTTATACATTAAACTTAAATAGATAGAACAGGAAACAAATTGGAATAAAGCAAAGAGAAATAAATAAATGACCTTTGTTCTTGCCACGTTCAGAAAACTGCCATATTCAAGAAACTGATGATAGAGGAAATAGAAATGCCTTTCAAGATTCCTTGCAGATGTGATCCAATGCAGAACAGGTATCCCACAGCCAGAAATTCACCCAGCAACCATCACACCTCAGCGATGTTGGTGAGTTTGTATTTCCTCCATCCTCCAACACTCCAAACTCACTAAGTTTACTGCTTCACCGGTTGCCTGATTGCATTGCAAGAACTCACAACCAGACATCTTTGACCAGACTCAGACCAAAAGCATGACCTTGACAAGCTACCAATCTTAATTATGACATAGTTTGTTATCTTTGAGGCTGTACATAAGATCAGTCATAGACAAAACTGTGACATAGGTAAACTTTGACTTGATTTCTTACCAAAGATCCTTATACCACTTCTTGATTTACTAAAACCCTCCCTGGTGGAGGCCATACTGGTGTGCTCTTTGTTTTAGAGTTAAAAAGAGTCCTTTAACATAATTGCGATTATTCAGTAATAATCATCTTAATATCCTGATGTTTATATCCTTGATATTTTAATACGGCTAAATATTCACATATGTGATTATTAATGGTTCTAGTACTGACACTATAATATTGGCTCTTCTCTATACTTATATAATTCAGTTTTTTAATAGATATTTCATAATACATATTTTGCTCTATAAATAGTAGTGTGATGAACATCATTGTGCATTTTCGTTTATTCTTTAGAATACAGTCTGCAAATTAGAGGTATAGAATAAAAAGAATGAATGTATTTGAACACTTTTCCAAAAATTGTGCAAGTGTGTATGTAGTATTTGAGAAAAAAATTTTAATTGCTATTTGAACAATATTATATTTCTACAAATGTAAATTATTATCATTCCTTAGCCCAAATGAAAAACAAAATCATAAGGATTGTTGATATGTTTGCAGATCAAAGAACAACAATTATCAGAAATTCAACACGCTTCATACTTACTTTAACTATGCATAGAGATACTGAATATATCTAGAGATACCGACTATATCTAACTAAAACCTCTGATTACTATGTATTACTAGGCCAGGAAAGCAATATGTTCAATCATTATTACATGGTATGATGACACTTTAAATGTGATTAAGTTGTAAATTCTTATAGTATGAAAATATTCCTTGGACTATATTACCAATTTGGAGTTTCTTGAATTGAGGAATTTATAAAAATACTTATGCTTGCTCACCCTTACCCAGAAATTTTGATTTAACTATTCTGAGATGGAGACATACATAGGTTTGGGTTTCTTCAGAGGTATCCATATGGTTATATTTAGCAGCCATGGCTTAAAATTACTGCTTTAGATAAAGAAATCTGTGTGTGTGTGTGTGTGTGTGTGTGTGCGCGCGCGCGCGCGCGTGCGCACGTGCGCACAAATATATGTGTACAAGTATAGTAACCTATACTTGTAAGCAAATAAGCACTTGTGACTGACATAAGGACTGAGGAGTCAGAGATCTTATGCACAATTCCTGGCTATAGCTCAGATTGATTTCTCTAGGAAGAGATTTAATGGAACTGGAATACTTCCATAGAAGGGAAATAAAACTGATACTAGGAGTGCTGAGGACAGTATGTGAGTAATAGATAGTATTTGATTTCCAGGATTGGTTGCAATATTTTGTCTTATGAGGGTTGCTGGTGGTCATAGTTACCAGAGAGTAGTGGATAACATCCTTTGTTAAAAATAACTCTCACATATTTCACAAATCCAAAACTTGTTTTGGTTTATAGAGAAATGCTTGATCACGAAAGTGGTAAGTAGATCAGTCAGATATTAACATTATTTTACTCAAAATGACAGAAATGAAGCAAAAATTATACTAATAGATGATTGTAAAGTCTAGTAGTCCAATTCCTAGTAAATGGCATCGGAATTTTAGACAGCCAGGAACCATTTTGAGTATGGATAACAGTAAACTGAAGAGCATGGAAAGAGAGAAGCTCAAAAAAGAAAGGCAGAAGGATGCAGGTGAAATATCTTTCCCTTTTGGAATTTTGCTGAGGGCTGCTGGCAGGAATCTTTTCTTTAAATTAAGAGATTGGAAAGTAATAAAACTCAGCCTCCAGTAACTGAGTCAATCCACTCTGTTGAGGCGAGCCCAGGGTCTATGATAGACCTTGGTGTTTGCTCCTCCAGGGGTTCAGGACAGGGGCCTGGGCCCTGTTCATTTCCTTCTCTAAAATCAGCACACAAGAGAACAACATCAACGGTATATGGTACAATGAAAAGCTTGTAGAATTCCCCCAGAGTTTTTACCAGTAGAAATATCAAAGGTTTATACTATATTCCTCCAGAGCTTACTATATTACTAGAAATAAACATTTCTGCAAGCTTGAATGGAATCACTACACGTACACTTGTCATTTATGTGTATAGGATGGATGAGGTGGGCAATAAGAGTCGATGGAAAAGAGCCACAGAATCAAATAACTCAGTTTCCACAGTGATCTATTCAAGATCATTTGAAATATAAGTAGTTATGGAAAATGCATTTATGATCATCAACAATTGTTCAATACTACTTGCACTTGAAAACCATGCTTAAATGAACCCAACATAGGTGAATTGCAAACATGGATTTCTACTCCCAGGTCTTATTTGTTAAAAAAGCTATTTAGCCATGTGTAGTAAGTATAGGCCTTTTAGTATCTTATTCTTGATTCTGTATAATGTTATGACAGACACACACACGTAGATACATACATACACACATACCATGACCCACATGATCTAGGCCTTCCCTTTATATTTCTCTGAACTGATTCAGATGAGCAACAGCTGCCGCATTAGTCTTCAGCTACGACCTGTCTCCTACGCAATATTCATAGGATAAAAATATACAGTATCTTAAGTCTATCACTATTTTTGTTTTCTTTGCTAATGGCTCATAAAATGCAGGAAAAATATTTCAAATCCATAGTGTGAATGGACTGACATCACCAAAGCAAAGTGGAGAATAATATGCAGGGAATTTCTGTTGCAAGAGCATCTAATTTCATCTTTAGCGTAAGTCACCTGATTTATTCAAATGATGTTCCTTGTATTTTATTTTATCTTTTGTATGTTAGATTGAAAGTATTCTTCTTGTTTAGAAATAAATCACAATATATTATACACTGTTGGAGACATCTTTTACTTTATCATGTATGATTTTATGATCATTTATGAGAATATATTGTAGAATATTTTAGAAATGTTATATTTATGACATTAATGGTCTTAGTTCTGAATCACTGTTAAGCTATCAGAATGATCCTATGCTACTTATTAATATTATAAATCAAGCATTGGCAAATTTTTCAGTAAAAGATCAGATTTTTGACTTTATAGCTAAACAGTCTCTGTAGCAACTACTCAACTCTGCCACGGTAGCATAAAAGCAGCCATAGGTAATATGTAAATAAAGAGCATGTGTTTCAAGAAAAAAAATCTCTTGTTCACAAAAAGAGGTGGTTAGCTGGATTTGACCCAAGGGCTGTGGTTGACCGTCTCCATTTTAGGCCAACTGCCCACTAGGTGGTGACTCAGGAACCCAGGCTACTTCTGGTGGTTACTCCTCTCAAATGAGACTACTGTGTTTGCTGTCATTGAGGAACAGATGGCCAGAGGATCACGCACTAGTTTGTATATGTTTTGACCAGGAAGTGTCACACGTCTCTTCTGCCCCCATCCCATTGACCGGAGCTAACCACATGGCCTTACCTAACTGGGAAATCTGAAAACAGATGGAATGTTAAGTGAGCATGCTGTCTCTGCCACACTCAAGAATTATAGATGGTAATTAGCAGAGAGAAAAGCGTAGATAGTGATTAACAAAGTATAAGTCTGTAATATAAGTTACAAGTTGGCCAAATAACTTTTAAGAAATGGACATTATGTAATTTGTTTTATCTTGTGCTTTCAATAACACGTGCTCTAATGAGCCTTGCAGTGCTATAGAATAGCTGAAAAATGAAGAGAATACACAAGTAGGAAAGAGACACTTTTTTGATTTACAACTAGAAAAAGCATTATTCAAAATGTATATTGAAGGAAAATAGCATTTGTAGAAACATTATCTTGATGAAAACTTTATATCTAAAAATTGAAAAAAGATTAAATATAGACTAAAGAACCGTGATTGCAAACACCCACGTACAAAGCAGTGGTCACCCTGACCACCAACCACAGGCTGCTGTGAGAAAAAAAATAGTAAGGGACACCCTGAGGAAGGACCAACACAACCAGGTTGATCAAAGCAGAGCGAACTTCACAGCACCCCAAGGGCAGAGAAATCTTCCACATAGTTGAAGTTGCATTCAATTTAAAGAATATTAAATTTGTATCGAAACTAAGATATGTACAATATATATCATATATAATATGTATAATATATATATAGTGTGTTACATTTCTATCCCTGTTTATATTAGTTTTGTAGTAAGATGTATAGATGACATAGCTATAAATATAGATGCTATAGATATAAATATATAGTATATGGTGCTGTTTTCTACAATGCAATAATGTAGCTTTCAAATATGAAATGTAAAGTTATAGCACCTTTAGAAATTTGTTTTATATAACCCATATATCTCTTAAGCCCTTTTCCTTTTTAGAGCCAACAATAGAGCCAGAGCTATTTCCTTTCAATATTTTGAAATATACTTTCATAAAGTCCTGGGCACAGTCTGGTGACTTCCAGCCTTCATTTCTTTGGTTTTAGTACACTCAAAAAATGACATGGTTACTTATTCCCAAAGATCATTTTGCTTCCACTCTCAATTTTCTTTACTCATCATAATAGTGTCCAAAGTTGCAATTCCTCCATATTGATTCCTCTATATTTTTCATGATGAAATATTTAATAGGGCAAGTCAAGAACTTATCAGATGTTCTGTTTTAACAGAATAAAACTTCTACAGATAAAGTCCTCTATCATTACTAATATTAATATGGTGCCTGTTTTTACTAATATTGATACACTACCTGTTTTATGATATGCATTAGGAAAGCATTTTGAATATTGTTTTTCTAGCCTAGAAATCTGAAAAACTTTATTTCTACTTCTCTCATCCTTTATTCTCCTCCAAAAAGTTTCAACTGCAATTCCACTTTCCTCTGTGAATTTTTATTCAATAATACATTGTTCTGACATATAATCTAATATAGCAGAAAAATCATCAGCTTTGGAATCAGACAGGCGCCGATCTCCACCATGAGTGGCTTTTAAAAAGTTGTATGAACTCTTTGAGCCAATATTCTTTATTTAAATCAAAAAGATAAGTTTAAAATAAAACTCTATAAATTTATCTCCATCTCCACTCTATGTATTTATCTCCATTAAATTGGCGTTTTGCATTCTTTCTTTTTCAAGTTGAAGAAACTATTGTTAAATATATTCCTTAACGAAACATTTTAATTCTTTTAAATTCTCTAGTTTCATAAAGTTCTAGGTGTACTTTGTTATCAGTTTCTTTGGAGAAGCTGAGATGTTAAAAATAAAAAGAGAACAGCTCAAGCTTCGAAATTACCAATTATTATTCATCCACTCACTCCTGTTTCTGGAATAAGAATGAAGGACAATTGCTAAATTCTATTTGGGGAAGATAATAAAATGTGAATTACCTATGGCCCTAGTTTACAATCTAAGTAAGCAACTTTACTTGCATTTTTAATTTTTTTTTTAGAAAAATTTTTCTGAGTGCATGTCTCCATTATACAACAATAAAATTTGTAAAATTAGAAACATACAATTTAATAACGACTAAATAACTTACTGAATTTTTCATATTTTACCCCTGAATAGTTACTCACGAGGCTTCAACTGAAGACTTCTAAAACTAAGAGTAATTCAAAGTCAAATAGTCAGCACATAACTTGTAAATTCCTTTCACAGGAAAGTATTATCCTCTATTTGTTGTTGCATAATTCTCAATAATGCTAAAGGTAGTTATTTGTATATCACAAGTAAAGTAGGCCTTTTAGTGTTGGCTAACGCAGAGCGGAATGGCCATTAACCATTCATTTTTTGTGATGGAGGGATTGCATTTACACAACTTGTAGGATTTTTATTCGCCCATTTGTCAAGTTTACTTCTCTAAGGTTGTCACAATTTTTCTTAGTTATCATCCTCTGAAAAGTTGCTTGTGGCATAAGTTCATTAAATGTAGTTTGGCTAAATGAACCATGTATACCATAGACAGCTGAAAATTCTGTCAAACAAGATTTATGCAAAAATACAGCTCTGTGCAATAGTATGACACTGCAGGTACTTGGCTATTATCTCCCTGGGTTTTCTCCAGAGGAATTCTTTTCCAGTCCCTTAAAATATAAACTTCTTAGCCTTAGGAAGTTTGTAGCAGGGCTTTATAAAAGTCTAAAATATTCTTATTGTATTGGTCTTCAACTGTGAACAGACACAATGATTTTAAGAAATCCTTTCTTTTTCTTTACTGGAGGATGCTGATTAAAACCTATAACATACTCTTTTGATGAGTTCCGTATGGGGTCTTCTCTACCTTCTGGAGTCTTCTTGAGTAAAGTTTTGTTTTGTTTTGTTTTGTTTTATTCTTTCACATAGTATACCAGTCAAGTCCATGATGGACATTATTGTTTCTAGAACTATTTGACGAATAATAGTTTCATTGTTATTTACAAATCTGATCAGTTCTCTTCAAAGTAATATTAGTCAGTTCTGGAATTTGAACACAAAAGAAGACTTCATTGTGTAGAAGACAGGAAAAAAAGATACTTTATTGTAGAAAATAAATTTCGTAAAAAGAGAAAGTAAATGGAACTACAACAAAGAAGACAAAAATGACTAGGTTGGCAAGATTTTGAATAAACTGGGTGAATTTTTTAAAATGTCTTTAATATCACCTAAGTAAGATTCGTTTACTATTAACATTTTTTTAGAAACGTGGAAGGAGGAGTATTGCAAAGTGTAGTTATAAGCAAACCTCAAATTATAATATAGATCAAGTATAGTAAATGTTCATTTCTCACTCAAAGTCCAGAATGGGGTTTCAATATTTGCAGTTGACTCATCCACACACAGTGCTCCAGACACTCAGGCTCTTCCCTTCTTATAGCCCTGCCTTCTTCAGCATCCAAAGAAGAGAAGAGGATTGCCAGGATTGCAAGTGCGCAAGTCTCCACAGGCTGAACTGGGCCTCAAAGTGGTTCCTCACTCTGCTGATACCTGTGGCTAGAGCTTAGTAAAATGGCCACAACTAGCTACAAAGACTGCTTGGAAATGTCATCTGGCTGTGTGCCCAAGAAAAAAAGTGAAGGATAGATTGATATGTCAGCAGACTCTGACACACCAACAATCAAACACAAAGAAAAACACATAGGTGTACACACACACACATCACACTATTCCAATTACTCAAATAAGAAAAACATGGTTATCAATCTGTTATATGTCTTTTCTGACTTGAAATGATAGTAATACACATACATGTACAAATGTGTGAGATTCTTTTTAACACGTTAACTTTATTAACTGAGAAAAATAGAGACATTTTAAATTTTCATCAATAGAGGTAGACATAAAATACTTACATCCATTCTATAGAATATCAAGTAACTCTTAAATGAATGAAGTGGAGCTGAGTTTGTATTATTCCAAATTGATGTCCATAGTAGACTAGTTACTAAAAAACAACTCACTACACAAAAAAATTTATTTTAAACAAAACTGAGTATATTTCTTAATAGGTGATATATAGAGAGAGCACAAAAGTCTGTACAGATACATGATAATCTGATGCTGAAGTTAGGGAGAGCAAGGGGGCAGAATTTTACTTTATAAACTTCTGTATTGTGGGAGTTTATCTGTTCTTTTCTTTAAAAAAATCCTATATTACTTGTGTAATGACAAAAAATAAAGAAAGAAATATTCGATTACACAAAGAATATCTAATACAAGGGAGGAGGAATTGGGTTTATCATCTTGATAACAAAACTTGAGACTCGTATATGAATCGCTTCATAGGCCTCCTCTCTGCAAGATAGAGCTAATAGGTATGGTTTCCACGTACATTTCTCATTTCCACAGACATGTTGATGTAGGAAGACTTTCTTCTCTCTTAAATCTGGGCCCCAAGTCTCAAAAGAGGAGAAAGTAGCAGAATTACCTTTTTCTTGGAATGCTGTTACTTTTCGATATTGTCTTATGGAAAAACTTCTTAAAAATCACTTTAAAGTTACCTCTTAGTGTTAAGTAAGTTGAGACCCTAAGATCATTTCAATCAAACCAATCTGTGCGCTTATTAAAATATTGCTTCCTAGATATCTACCCTGTGCCCTTCTACTGTTAGAACCAAAGTACATGCATTCTCAGCAAAAACCTCAGATGATTCCTTCCCAGAGGCAAATCAGAGAATCTCTGGGACAGATAGCATGTAACGACAGGGATGTGAAAGTTAAACAGAACCAGGCTTGATTGAATTCTTGTGCTACCCCTTGGACAACTCAGTTTTCTTGTCTGAAAAATGGAATAATAGTTTTCTTCTCTTCAAAATGGGGACAATAGTATCTTCTACCTCAAAATGGTGTTTGAGGATTGAATGAAACAATGTTTCAAAAGTATTTAGCAAAAAGTGCCAAATAATCTGGGCTATGTTAATTTATATTGCTACTTTTGTTGTTTTTGCTGCTGTTGTTATTTGAAGATGCCTGAGAAGCAACCCCCATTGGCCCCTAGGAGATAAGTAGCCTGAGCCTAGGGCGATATGGGCCCCAGAGCTTTGCCTACTTTACAAAGAGGCCACCATGCTTCCAGCATTGCCTGCTACTGACAGAGAAAATCCATCGGGATCTCCAGCTTAGGTCCATAGTTTCATAAACACTTATTGGGTTGCTACTCGATGCTAGGCACTTTGTATCTTAGGACTTCAAGATGAATAAGAGTCTTTGCGGATGAGCTTCCGCAGACCGTGTGAATGTCTGGTCAAGTCCTATGGGCCAGGCAGAGCAGCAGCTTTCTGAAACAAGCAATCAAAGCTCTTTCTCTGAGCTAGGAGTGCTCCGCCTTTGACCTCACACTGCAGCCTCCCACACTCCCTTTCTTAATGCTCAGGGGCAGAGGTGGGAGCACTGCTGGATAGAATTAGTTCTCTCAGACTTGCCCCCACGGCACACATTCACACACACACCCTAGCCTTCGCAGGCTGTCCAGTGTGACTCATTCACTCTATGTCTGTTGTGTTACAGGCACAATGAATGATGAGATGCTTTTTAGGTGGTCTGAGCGGTATAGATGATCTCTTCCCAGCAATGTAATTGTATCGCAGATGAACCCACAAATGAACAGCAACAGCCCCATGGCCTGATGTTTTTTCACAGTTTGTGTTAATTTGTGAATTTATTTATATATTTGGTTGCTGTAGTTTATTTAGGACAAGCAGAAAAACCAGACAATTGCAGAATCCTTTTGATTGCATTTGATGAAAACATTAGAAAGCAACAGATATTCAATATTCAGGTCAGTTTAGATGTTAGTGTGACTGGGATATCAAAATCTAGTCTTAATTAAAGCCTTGGAACGATTAAGCAGTATAGAGAAGGAAGTAAAACAGGGGAATAAGCAGTCTTCCTAAGAATCAAATAATTTTTCAAATACATACATTTTGTCTAACTACCTGTACATATAAATGCAAAAAAGGTAAGGTTATGGCACGTGAGAGTAAAATCTTACGTTTCGTGAATATGGGAAAACCTGGCACAAGTCCAGAAACGGGGAAGTATTTATTGTGTAGTTTTGTCTTCCTCTTTTATAATTAATTCAAAATTAGACATGTAATTATAATTCAGAAACGGGCAAAATACATTCAATGGATTTAACCATTGATAGATTTGTAAACAAAAGCAGCTGGACTGGAGTTCCTTCAAGGAAATATTTACATGCCAACAGTTTATCAAACTGAAAGTCTGCTGATAAATCTACACATGGGCATTATGTTAATGATAGTGCAACGATGATTCATTCAGTGCCTCCTCCTAGTTTCACAAGTCACCAGATGTAAAAGAATAAAATTCGTGTGCAAAAGGGGAAAAGATCTCTGCGCTTTTAATCCTTTACCACCTTGCAGAGGGAACCAACATTAATTTGGCTATTATCCCTCATCCCTTAAGCTACCTCATGTTAAATCATTTTTTGAAAAGGAATTAAAAGAAACTAGGACAAAGGAGATTAATTCCAAATGATGGGACTTCAGGTTCCAGAACATCCAAAAACACTTTGTTCTAAACGTTCGATGAACTATCACTTTGTTTTAACAAGCTGTCAGTGCAAATGACTATGGAGTATCTTGGTCTAGTGATCTCCACATTTCAATGTTCTTCACATTTTTTCACCAAGAAGCTGAGAGATTTGACTCCAAGTGACTTTCCTTCCCTCCACTGGGAAGAGTGAGAATGCATGATGAAAAGACGAAGGAGGAGAAAGATGTTTTCAGGAAAATAAGAGAAATAAGTGGTCTTACTAACATAAACATGGAAATGGGGCAGCATGGTAGAATGCGAACAATAAAAATCAAGTTTGTACAAACACGTGGCTTAAATCTTTTCTTTTTTCTGGGTTTATAATAGCTGTGGGATCTTGGATGATTTACGCAATCCCCTCAAGCCTCCACATGGCCAGCTCTAGAAGACTGATATCCATGCCTACTATTAGACCTTTTGTGTCATAATACCAAGAACAGTGCTAAGCATGTTTTCATTTCACCTTTATATTCATCTCTGACAATATCATTATCTCCACTTTACAGAAAAGGAAAGCAAGGCTACATAAAATTCCCTAACATGCTCAATTCACAAATCTAATAAATGACAGAGTGGTGCCTTGAAACTAACTGATGTACTTGAACACTATTCTATACTGGAGAAGTTCAATCTCAAAGGAGAAACCCAAAAACTTGGTTACTAGAATCAAGAAACAATGCTTGTTTTACAATCTGCATGCAACATTCACTTGAGGTTGAGAACTGAGTAATGGGCCTATTGATTCTTGTATTTTCCTAGCTTATGGATGAGATTGGTTCCAGAGCTTGAAGACAATCTGAACTAAAAGGTGATGGTTATATATCCCAAAATCAAAAAATAGAGGATAACCATGAATGGGAGTCAAGAAGAGCATTTTTAAATAGGAGCTTCTGGAATATATGAATAAAAACAACTTGTTTAACATATCTATAAAGAACGCTTCCAGCAGCAAGTAACAAAAATAACAACAAAAAAAAGACTAAAACTAGTTCAAAACATAAGGATACTTACTGTACAAGTAACAAACAATACAAATATGGTTCAGCAGCTCAGAGATGTCATTAAGGGTCCACACTTTTTCTCTCCCTCTGTTCTGGCATCCTAGTGTGTTAGATTCTGTCTTATGATTGAAATATGACTCCTGTACCTCCAGCATGCCAAAAAAGGAAACAAGAGATGTGTGGCAAAATATTTTCTTCTCATGAATATTTGCTCTGTTATTTTGGATAAGGAGCCACAGGAAACAGATTTCTGCTGTCTCATTTGTCAGAACTCTGTCACATGCCTACCCCTGGACTAAAGTTTGGCTAAAGGGGATGAGATTCCGAGAATGGGCACATGATTATTCCCTAGGTATAGTAATGGAGCTGGGAAGGAATTTTCCCTTCCATAGGACTAAGGAATTTCTACTTATTACTTATTTAAATACAGTTTCTATAAGCAGAAAATGAGGAGTGGAATGGCTGCTTGATAGCCAACGAGTTGTATCTGCCACACATAGTAAATATGCTTCTAAAGTGATTATCCACAGAAGACGATTCTTTTAACAAGATAAAAAATATCAATGATGTTTAAGAGGTGTATTTCAAGCCCTGAAAAAAATACTATGCATATTTAATTTCAAAGCTAAAACATTAACCAAAGTGTTATCAGCTTCAAATAAATCAATGACAGTAGTAATTAGAGATGGTGTGAATCGTTCATTTTCTTTGTGAATTGTTCATAGTTGTAATTCAATAGCGGAAAAATAAGAAACAACAATAATAATAACTTTTTATTAGTCATGCTAAAGTAGCAAACCAGTGGCATGGGTAATTGAAAATAGTGGATTATATGCATAATGATGAACTACTTAGGTTATTTGCCTTCCCAGAAATCATTTTACATTCCCAAAGCATATTATCACCTATTTATCTGAGGAAGTAATCACTAAGCATCTTGGGTGGAAAGTTCTATAAATCTAGGTCAGAAAATTTTCCACAGTTAAAATATAATGAGAATACAAAACTCACTATAAAGATAAAGGTAAATATTTATTATCAAAAATGTCTTTGCTGAGCAATGTCAATGAATGCAGTTTTGGAATGATAGTAGAGAATTTTAGAGAAGCTTGAAAAATTGGGAATATATGACCCAACCTATTATATGACTTCAATTTAGAAAGGCATTTTCTTAGTCTAGCTTCCTAAGTGTTCAGGCTACTTTTTCCAAATTATGCATTGTTATAAAGTTATGAGGGGTCCAATACTTTCTTGAATAGGCTCATGAGCACATGGATTTCAAGTCAAAAGTATAGGCATGCTAATGTTGAGTACACCATTGCTATCACTGCTGTTTTATTTTATGTGCCTTCTCGTAGGCCTGTAGCTATCTATAACAGTGATGCTGGCATTTGATGTCTACTTGAGCTCCTTCAGTAGTTTATATCTTGGTCTTCTGCTTTTTTTTTAATGTTAGGTGTAGCTCTTATTTCCTAGTCTAGCTGGTATTGTCTATATCATATTGTATATTCTATGGGACTGGAGCTGCCTCCTCAGTTGTCTTTCCCAATCACTTAATTCAAGAGCATTCACAAATCAACATAAGAATCATAATGCAAATTGCTTCTATATCTCATTCTGTTAACTAGAATTCAGTGATAAGTGTCGCTCTTTGTGCATTATCCTCCTTTAGGAAAAACCTTAATTATAAACTGCTACTTGGACAAATAGATACAAGAAATAAACCAAAAAGCAGAAATAGCCACATTGTTGTTACACATTTCAAATATAAGAAAATGGACTGGATTTTTTTCCTCTCATTCTCTGTAATTGGATTTTTGTTGCTCTGAGGTAGAGAGTTAGCCAAGTAGTTGCAAAAGAATATACATGTAGCACCCATTTGTTTTACAAGGAGACTGGCCATAATAATTCATCACTTACATCCTGACATTTTGGAGACTGAAAGGGGACATTATTAATAAATAGGAAGACAGGCATAGACTGGGACTCTCTGGGCACAACAGGACGTATAATCACCCTAGAGACAAGTAACTGAAGCACTTGGTTCTTCCGTACTCATTACCTAGATTCCTTTTCACACAGTTCAGAAAGCAAAATAGAATTGAAAAAGTAAAGTCTCATAAATTAACTTCTAAATAAAAATCCATAAAGATCACACCATGCAATCATGTGAAATGAAAGGGAAATTAAAAGGAGATGGAGATTTTTACAACTTGGTACACAACAGAGAAAGTGAGGGGAAAAAACAGGAGACTTTAAGTAGGATAACTTCACACAGCAGCATAAATGCAAGAAGAAAGGCCTCTTAAAGTGTCCCTTGGCACCAATGTTCTTATTTGCCAGAGGGCAGTTTGCCTTGGCCAAATGCTTTCTGATTTCAGTAAATCTACCTCCTCAACAATTTATGCAAGGATTTAAAGAAAAGGATTAGGAAGAAAATTATTTTGAAGAGATCAAGAAATAAATCAGTTCAAACATACAGTTTGGTTTTGACTCTGATTTATAGAGAAGAGTAAAATAGTACTCTATTTAATAAAGTTCACCTAATAAAATACGATACTGAATCTAGGAAATAAATTATTTGTGATTCTAAGGACATAACTAGATGGCCTTAACAACAGACTAATTTCAAAAGTATTTTATGATTGCTCATTTCAAAAGGCATGAGAGAGCTAAAGTCCTTCGTAAAATGCTTCACAAGAATAAGGTAGGATTGACGCCCCAGTGCATAACTCACTACTCAAGCTTGAATATCCTTCAGTCTTCTTCTATTTTAGGATGTTTGTAACATTTATGATACCCAACCTGTCTACAATTCTCTCCCTGAATACTCTATAGGGAAGACTTAAATACAACAATCCCTGGCCATTGTCTTTTTCCCTCTCCAAAACTGTTACGACCCCTAGCTTGTAAGTTAATCAGTCATTGAATTTGTATGTCCAGTACTATACTGGATTCAGTAAAGAAATACAGTAAAAGCAAGATACAGTATTCTGTTTTCAAGGATCTTACTCTCCAACTTAGAATACAACAATAATGTAAGTGAGGGCCAGCCCAGTGACATAGTGGTTAAGCTCACACGCTCTGCTTCGGTGGCCTAGAGTTCGCAGGTTCGGATCCCGGGCACAGACCTAGGCACTGCTCATCAAGCCATGCTGTGGCGACATCCCACATACAAAATAGAGGATGATTGGCACATATGTTAGTTCAGGGCCAATCTTCCTCACACACACACAAAAATAATAATGTAAGTGAAATAATTGAATCTTGGTTAAACGCTTAACTCCCTAGAAATTGCCTCTTGGTTCTGAGAAAAGGTTTCATGCAAAGTGTTGACTGAAGTCTGGAAGGGCAGGCAGCCCAAAGAAATAAACAGGAAAAGAAAATTATTTTCAATAACTTTGTACCACATGGGAAGGAAGGGACATGAAAAAAAATCTAGAAACTCTTTTGACTGAAGTGAAGGGTACATATTGCTAAAGGATGATTTAAAAAGGAAAAATAATTGGTAGGTGTAATGGTTAATTTTATGTGTCAAGTTGACTGGGCCCTGGGCTGCCAAGATAAAACATTATTTCTGTGTACATCTGTGAAGGTGTTTCCAGGTGAGATTAGAATTTGAATCTGTGGACTGAGTAAAGAAGATTGTCCCCCTGAATATGGGGGAATATTGCCCTCCTGAATACATCATCCAATCCATTGAGGGCCTGAATAGAACAAAAAGGCAGAGGAAGGCAGAATTCCTTTCTCTGCCTAACTTCTTGAACTGAGACAACAGTCTTATCCTACATTTGGATTGGAACTTGGGCTATCAATGCTCCTGTTCTCAGGCCTTCAGACTTGGACTGGAATTTACACCACTGGCTTTCCTGGGTCTTGAGTACAGCAACACTTATCATCAAATGTGAACTCCATCAACAAATGATATATATGCGATCAGGCCCAAGCAAGCTCTGAAGGCACCACCCAAAAGTGAACAGCTCCAGCCCCTCTCTGGAGCATCCCTGAAGAACAGTAGTGAAGAGAAATCCTCTCAGTGGGCAGAACTTAGGGTAGTGCACCTGGTTGTTCACTTTGATTGGAAGGAAAAAAGGCCAGATAAGTGATTTTATACCAGTTCACTAGCTATGGCCAATCGTTTGGCTGGGGGGTCAGGAACTTGGGAGGAATATCCTTGGAAAATTGGTGGCAAAGAAATTTGGGGAAGAGGTAAGTGGATAGGCATCTCTGTGTGGGCAAAATACATGAAGATATTTATGTCTCATGTGAGTGTTCATCAAAGGGCAACCTCAGCAGAGGAGGATTTTAATAGTCAAGAGGACAGATGACTCATTCTGTGGATACCAGTCAGTTTCTTTCTCCAGCTACCCCTGTCATTGCCCAATGGGCTCATGAAAAAAGTGGCCATGGTGACAAGGATGGAGGTTATACAGGGATTCAGCAACATGGACCCTGACTCATCAAAGCTGACCTGGCTATGGCCATCACTGAGTACCCAAGCTGCCAGCAGCAAAGACCAACAACAAGTTCTTGATATGGCACCATTCCCCAGGGTGATCAGTCAGCTGCCTGGTGGCAGGTTGATTATATGGGACCACTTCCATCACAGAAAGGGTAGCACTTTGTTCTTACTAGGATAGGTACTTACTTTGGATATGGATTTGTCTTCCCTGTGTGCAATGCTTCTGCCAAAACCACCACCAATGGACTTACAGAATGCCTTACCTACTGTCATGATTTTCATATAGCATTGCCTCTGATCAAGGAACTCACTTAAGATCAAAACAAGTGTGGTAATGGGCCCATACTCATGGAATTTTCTAGTCTCACCATATTCTCCATCGTTCTGAAGGAGCTTGTTAGAACACTGCAATGACCTATTGAAGACTCAAAGTGCCAGCTAGGCAGCAATACCTTGTAGGGCTGGGGCAAGATTCTCCGGAAGGCTTATATGCTCTAAATCAGCCTAACATGTGGTACTGTTTCTCCCATAGCCAGAATTCACAGGTCCAAGAATCAAGTCATAGAAATGTTAGTGGCACCACTCACTATTACTTCTAGTGACCCACAAGCAAAACTTTTCCTTCCTGTTCACGTGACTTTATGCTCTGCTGGCCTAGAGGTCTTAGTTCAGAGGGAAGAATGCTTCCACCAGAAGACATAACAATTATTCCATTGAACTAGAAGACTGCTACCCAGCCACTTGGGTCTCCTCATGCCTCTGAATCAACAGGCAAATAAAGAGTTACTGTGCTGGCTAAAGTGACTGATCCCAACTACCAATGGGAAACTGAACTACTACGCCATCATGGAGGTAAGAAAGAGTATGTTGAGAATACAGGAAATCCCTTAGGGCACCACTTAGTATTGCCACGCCCTGTGATTAAGGTCAATGGAAAACTACAACAATCTAATCCAGGGAGGACTACTAAGGGCCAAGACCCTTCAGGAATGAAGGTTTGGGTCAATCCGACAGGTAAAGAACCATGACCAGTTGAGGTGCTTGCCGAAGGTAAAGAGAATACAAATGGGTAGCGGAAGAAGGTAGTTATAAATACCAGCTATGACCACATGACCAGTTACAGAAATGAAGACTGTAATTGTCATGAGTATTTCCTCTTTTTATTATTATAAATATGTTTGTGTGTGTGTATTAAGCAAACTTCACTGGTTTTTTCCTCTCTTATTCTATTATCATGTAACATAAGATGTATTGACTTTACATCATGGTACTTAAGTATTGTCAATTTTACATCATAGTGTTTAAGTTACAGGATGCCAAGAAGAAGAGTAAACATCCATCAAGGACTTTATCTCCTTTTTGGAGAAGGAGTTAGTGCATTTTCCAGTGTACACAAGATAGTTGCATCAAGGTAGGTGAAACTGTGACCCTGTTTATTTGGAGATTAAGTATGGTTTAAGGAGATGCATATGGTGCCAAGTTGACAAGAAGTGGACTTGCGATGGTTAATTTTATATATCTACTTGACTGGGCCCCAAGATGCCCAGATTAAATATTATTTCTGGGTGTCTCTGTGAGAAGTTTCTAGATGATATTAACATTTGATTCAGTAGACTGAGTAAAGCAGATTGCCCTCCTCAATGTGGATGGGCATGATCCAGTCCATTGAGGCCCTGAATAGAACAAAAAGGCAGAGGAAGGGAGAGTTTGCTCTCTCTGCCTGACTGAGCTATCAGTTTTCTCCTACCCTTCTCCTGGGACTTACACCCTCAGCATCCTTGTTCTCAGGCCTTCAGACTCAAACTGGAATTTACACCACTAGATTCCTGGATTTCCAGCTTGTAGGCATCAGATAGTGGGACTTCTCAGTCATTATAAGAAAGTGAGCCAATTCCTTATAATAAATCTCCTTTTAGAGACATCATATTGATTCTGTCCCTCTAGAAAACCCTGACTAATACAGTAAGCGAAGGACCCTAGAAAAATCTTCAAATTCAAGAAAAGAACAAAGACTTATAGCAGAATAAGTAGTCACTGTATTTTGTCAAAATATATTTAAAAATACTTAACAACATGAGAAATAATATTGATATGATATATTTTAAAACAAGGTATTAAATATTATAAATTCTATAATTACAAATGTGAACAGGATTTGTCTCTTTCTAGAATAGGTCCTTTAAGTTCCAATTCTGTATCACATATGTATATAAATGCCAGTCCTGACTCTATTCTTCCCCATGCTTGTTTCTCATTAATAAATAGATATTAGCATTTGAATTGTTAGTTTTAGTGTTTGGCTACATATTTCAAAATAATATATCTGTGAAGCTTTCTTTTAAAAATTTTATACTTATCTATTGATCTCCTACTATGAAAGACAATAATTTAGCTCCCTTACATCAAATATCACACTCAAATATATCTTTATCCCATTTACCCAATATATTTATATTACTATTTTGTAAAATTAATGCTCATTTATGGAACTATATGAATACTACCTATAATTGTACCTCATGGTGTAATATGACTACATGTGTTTTCTTGTACTCTTCTCATTTTTCCCAGAATTACTAATTCTCTAGTTTATTCAGATACTCTATTTTCTACATAATTATCATTATTATATCTTCAAACATCCTATGGTAATGTAAACTTCTCTCATATATAATTAAATATATCTATTATTTTATGTTTATTTTATTATTAGTATTATTATCATTATGTATTAAAGACATGTCTGCTAGAGCTACACTTCATTTCCCTGGTTTGATCAGAAATTTCTAGGCCTTCTGCTACCTTATCATACTAAAACTACCCTTTATCATCATTCAGGAATTCCCTTTGCTTTTCTTCTAGATTCTGTACTTCCTAGAGTCCATGGACTCCTATTTTGTAAATCAACTTTGTTGAAGGATAATTTATATACAATAGGATGTACCCTTTAAAATGTGCAGTTAGATGAGTTTTGACAAATGTGTACACCTGTATTCTATTCTTTTTATTTACTCATACTTCTGGCTATTTATGTAAGAAAACACTCTAAAATTAAGTACCTTAAAAAAACTAATTTTTTTCTCACATTTTCATCAACCAGTAAATACGTAACCTTGTTTTATGTGTATTTCTGTTTAAAGACATCTTATTTAATATATATTATTGATTTATTAACATTGAACTCATAGCCAACAGCTCTATAACCCACGACCAAATGAAGCTTATCTAACACACATATTTTCTCTGTAAGGCACAGCGTAGCCTTCTTGCCCTTAGCTGTACTTGACAGCACTTCAGCACTAAGCTTAGAAGCTATTTTAAACAGCAAAACCAACAGCAACAAACACAAAAACTGAGAAAAATATGGCACTAAATAGACCATGAGAGGACACTTGTTAACCTTATGAGAGATGAAACAAGAAGGTAGTATTGCCTTGTTCAGTCTAGTTGGGAATATACGCATTGGGTGACTCAAATTTTTCACCACTCTATGCATTTATGCAAATAATGAGAAAGCAAGGAGTATTGATTTGGGGGTTATAAATAAATTTTAGCGACTAGGCAAAATCACAAGTACGAAATTCATGAATAATAAGGGTGAACTGTGTGTATGTATGTATGCATATATATGCATATGTGTACATATTATCTTCTTTAAGATTCATATTCTTTGCCCTGATATTTTGAAATTTCAAGAGTTTGTGCTTTCGTATGAATCTTTTCAATTAATTGTGCTTGGCTCCCTTTGGATACAATAGACTTAAACAATCCTATCATTTTTATTTTGTAAAATGTTCCTGGTAATTTCTTCCTTTAAATTTTCTCCATTATCATTTTTAAACTTCTATTAATAGCTCATAAGCCCCCCTGTATTGATTTTCTAATGTCTTTCCATTTCTTTCAGATTTTCCATCTCTTAGTCTTTTTGTCCTAATTTCTTTTGGAATTCTCAACTTACTCTCCTACAATATCAGTGGAAAATTTTATCAGTGGACTACTATATTTTTATTTCTATGAGCTGTATTTCTACTCTAAATTTTTGTATTTTATAGCATCTCATTTCTATTTTATGGATGAGTATTGTACTTTATCTCTGTGGGGATATAGATTATAATTTCTCTGAATATTTCCTTTTCTTGTGTTTCCTGTAAACTGATTTTTGCATTGGTTGTTTTGTTACTTTGTTTCATTCAGTTTTTCATGATGGAAGTTTCCTCTAACTTATGAACGAGATGACTGATGATGGGCTGTTATTTCATACGTAAAAATGAATCATCGAAGTATGTGCATGTAGGAGTTTGTAGACTGGTCAACCTCACCACAGAATAAGTGTATGGGGATTTTACTGTTTCACTGAGGAACTTCCACCTATCTGTCTTTATAGACTTTTTCATTTAGACTCGCAAGTTTTCCACAAAGGAACATTTTAGCCTCTTTCATGAAGTCTGTCAGCCTGATTGCCAGCATCGTGGGAACTTAGGAGGGAAAAGGAGCTAGGTTCACATTACTTTTTGTAAGGAGATCATTGCTTAATCCTCTTTCCCTCAGCTGTGTTGATGTACATAAATCCTGAGGTTGCCTAATTCAACATCTTCAGACATACCTCCAATCTTCAGGAGTAAGGGGGGAAGTTATTTGATTAGTATGAGGGCAGGTCAAGTATGCGGATGTCTAACTTTATCTTTTATGGAATATTGTCTATTTCTCCTAGGTTTGGAGAACTATTATCTAGTTCTCTCTGAACTGAAGAACACTTGGTCAAAGCATAAGCTCAGTCATCATCAGACTCAAGACAAGTATGGATTCTAGGGCTCTGGACCTGATTGCTCCCAGGATCTCCTGCCAGCCCTTTACCTCTGGGACTCCAGATGCTCTAAGCTCAGGATCCCTTTCCCTGAGGACTCACCCCTCGCCTCTAAAAGATTGAACATATTTAATAGAGTTTTATTAACAAAAGTTTGAAAATTCATCTCCTTTCCGTATCGGAGCTAGCAAAGACTCATGAGTGGTGGGGCAGAAGGGACTCTGAGTTCTTGGAGAGGAGGTTTATTCCCTGTTGGGTGTGATGACATGTTGAACCACCACCCCACTGCTTTTTTGTTTTAAACCAGGGATTCCTCTTGTAATAAAACATTCAGTCTTAACAACAACAATAACAACAACAACAAAAATTTCCTCAGGGTTCCTGCATTCTGGAATACTGCAACTATTAATTGTTTTTATCCTGAATGGCTGCTTGCAATGCAAGTACTTAGATTCCATCTTCTTCCACTCTACTAAATCAGATACCATTTGCTCACCTATTTTCCACATTCTAAATTTGCTTAGCATTCTTTTCAATTATTATCCTCCCTACAATTTATTTATTCTCATGGGTTTAGACATTTTTATTAATTTAGTACAATTTTGAGAAGGTTTAGAAAGGAGCAGAGTGACTTCTGCTTTCAGTCAAGATGGATTAATAGGGACCTGATTTTCTTTCTCACCTGAAACACCAAAAAAAAAAAAGGACAAAATATATGAAACAGTGATTTTTGAGACAATGAACATAAAGCAATGAATGTCAATGATCCCTGACAGATGGTCAAAAAGCAAGGTGAGCCTTATGTTTGCCCCAGGTCACTGTCTTGAGAGAGTTTCCAAGCCATGGCATATGGAGAAAAAGGAAACACAGGTTTAGTTAGCTAACTGAATTGAGGAATCCCAGGAGATCAAGTTTGCTGGAGTACAGAGAGGAGAGATTTGCACAGAGGGAGAACTCTGGAGATCCAGAGAGGAGTCCCTTCCAGTACTCACCTGGGTATAGATCACACATACATGTGAGAAAGTACCTAAAGTTGGGAAAAGAATCACCTGAAAAGATGAGAGGAAACAGTGCTTTACACTCACACAGGGCTAGGAAAAGAGCCTATTCTCACCAACTAGATTGGAAAAACTCATAATTCACAAGACATTGGGTAGAACACCTAAAGGATCTTATGTCAGTGATAATCATTGATCCTAGACTGAGCACTCCTGTTGTCCTAGCTAATAGATTTTAAAAGCAAGACCTGAAAGGATCAAACCATTTCCAAGTAACATAACTGCTTCCCAGGAAAAAGTTAAAGAATTTTACAATAACATCAAAATATCGAAGATGTGCAAAGCTAAAATTCATAATATCAGACAACCAATATAATGTTACCAGGTATGCAAAAAAAAACAGAAAAATATGACCTGAAATGAAGAAAAAATCAACCCATCAAAACTGACCCAGAGGGCCGACCCCATAGCTTAGTGGTTAAGTGCGTGCACTCCACTACTGGTGGCCCGGGTTTGGATCCAGGCATGCACCCATGCACCGCTTCTCCGGCCATGTTGAGGCTGCGTCCCACATACAGCAACTAGAAGGTTGTGCAACTATGACATACAACTATCTACTGGGGCTTTGGGGGAAAAAAAAAAAAGGAGGAGGATTGGCAATAGATGTTAGCTCAGAGCCGGTCTTCCTCAGCAAAAAGAGGAGGATTAGCATGGATGTTAGCTCAAGGCTGATCTTCCTCACAAAAAAAAAAAAAAAACTGACCCGGAACTGACATAGTTGTTAGAATTTGCAGATGTCAACATTAAAACTGTGTATTCCACATATTCAAAAACTAAAAAGAGTGAGAGAAAGAGAGCGAGACCCAAATCGAACTTATAGAGCTGAAAACTACAACATTTCATGAGATGAAAATTACATAAGATGGAATAATGGCAGATCAGACATTACAAAAGAAGATTAGTAATTTTGAAGACACAGCATAATGAACTTAAAGATAGCAATAACCAAAATGAACCAGACAGAAAAGCAAATTTTAAAAAAATGAATAGAGAATCAGTAAGCTCTGAGACAACTTCAAGAGATCTGAAACACATAATTGGAGTCCCTAAAGGAGAATAGAGAGGAATAGCAAAAAAGTTAAAGAAATAATGACCCCAAAGTTTTCAAATTTGATGAAAACTATAAACCCATAGGTCCAAAAATCTCAAGGAACCCCAAGCACAGAAAGCATAAAGAAAACTTCACCATGGCACATCATACTCAAATTGCTCAAAATTGGTGATAAAAAGAACATCTTAAAAGCCAGGTGGTGGAAGGGATATATTATAAACAGAGGAACATAGATAAAGATGTCAGCAGAGTTTGTGTTGGAAATGATATAAGTGAAAAGACAACAGATTGCTTATTTAAAGTATTGGGGGAAAAAAAAACAGTAAATCTAGAATTCTATATCCAGGGAAAATTACTTCCTTCTGTATGAAGGCATACAGAAGCTAAAAGGATTTGTCATCAGGAGACCTACATGACAGGAAATGTTAAGGAAATTCCTTATTCCAAAACTAAAATGATACCAAACGGAAATACAAATCTACATAAAGAAATGAAGAGCACAGGATATGGTAACCATTTAGTTTATTTTATATCAATTATACCTCAAATAAGCTATTTTTAAAATTATGATGAAGTACTACTACATCTATCACAACTGCTAACATTAAAAGAAGAATCAAGAGACTGGCCCAATGGCGTAGTGTTTAAGTTCTGCGCGCTCCGCTTCAGCAGCCTGGGTTCATGTGTGTGGATCCTGGGCACCGACCTACACCACTTGTCAGCCATGCTGTGGCGGTGACCCACATACAAAATAGAGGAAGATGGGCACAGATGTTGGTTCAAGATGAATCTTCCTCAGCAAAAAAAAAAAAAAAAACCCAGACAATATCAAGTACTGAAGAGGATGGAGAGCAACTAGATCTCTCAGATACTGCTGGTTGGAGTGCATACTGGTATAGCTGCTTTGGAAAACCATTTGGTAGTTTCTTAAGAAGATAATCATGCATTTACCATAGATCTCAGCAACCGTATTTCTAAGTATTTACCTAGAGGAAATGTAAACTTAAATTAACCCCCAAACCTGAACACAAATGTTTTAACATCTTCTTCGATAATCATCAAAAACTAAAAACAATTCAATGTCCTTCAACTAGTGAGTGGATAAACTGGAATACTACTCAACAAAAAGAAAGGAAAAATTTAGTAATATACTAAACAACGTAGATGAACGCATTATGCAAAATGAAAGAGGCCAGACTGAGGTTACACATCGTATGATTCCATCTATGTGATATTTTGGAAAAGGCAATATTATAGAAATAGAAAACAGATTAGTGATTGGAGGAAGAACTGACTTAAAAGTTCACCACAAGGTCATTTTGGGAAGTGACGGAACTGTTCTGTATCTTGATTGTGGTGATGGTTACATACCTGTCTGCATTCCCAAAACTTATAGACATACACTCCAAATTATACCATATGTTTGAATTATGCTATATGTATATTTTCAGTGTGAATTAAAATACAATTAAAAATATGTTTATCCATAAATAAATATTGTGTGGTCCTGTCAAACAATTGATCTAATATATATTGTCACATTGAAAGGTAATTAGATCACATTAGCTAGTGTATACTATCACCTTCTCGTGGCCGTGTACAAAATATAATGGAATTAAACAGAAATGCGGCAGCAAGACAGGCTAAGATACAGTTGTAGCAAGCAGATGTGAAATGTTAGAAACCTGAGTATGATCAATAATCCCTTTAATAGAAAAGTAAAGGAAAAATCTAAGCAACAGCTTTAAAAAAAAAAGTTACTACATATATAGTGGGAAATAAAATGATGAATATAATCAATAAAAATTTTTTACTAAAAGTTTGCACCACCATGCACACACACACAAGATAGAAGAAAGGCATAGGTGAAAAAATAGTGAGTTATTTTAACACGAACCAGTGAGTCTAAGATATAATAACATAATGTTCTTGCATGGGGTATATCACAGAAATGTGATATGATTTTTCCTCAAGTGCCTACAAACCACATCACATTTTCATATCCTAGGAAATTAGTAGGCGTGGGAGTCTAGGATGCAAAGCACTCTTCATATAGTGATATAGGAAGCAGACCCTTAAGCCCAATTTGTTGTTGGGGATTATTCAGGCTACTTCAAGGGAGGCATTTGATGAAAATTTGGCTGGATTCAGAAAAATGAACAAAGTGAGAAAATGTTTCTTTTTTTCTTCTTTTTCTTTGGTTTTCTGTCTGTGTGGTGGAGAATTAATGGAGGATTATGGCTGCTGATAAGCACAAGATTAGTGTTAAGATAGTCATTAAATATCTATCAAAATATGAAATTTTAATTTACTCTAATTTCTTTAAATTATGCATGTGTTCGATTAGGACAAGGGGCCTCATATTAACCACACCGGGGTGAAGGGGTATGATGTTTAAACGTTATTGAATAACTACTCTGAAAGGCAAGAGGCTTTAAAATCATTTCTCACTTTCCTCTTAGTTCTAACAAGGAGTTTCCATGAAAATTTACCATAACCTGAAAGGCAGATAACTTTACCAAATGGTCATTATTTACTTTTGTTTGTTGATTTGATTTTTTGGTCACCTGTGATTTCTCAGAGAATTGCTCTAGAATATATGGTTACTATATCTTTATGTCTCCTCACCTGTAGTGTTTTATGCTTTTTGCATAGGTGTTCATTTTCTTCTTTATGATATAAAAAAGTTACACTGACAGTCCAAGAACAGTGTTGCCAAGGAGAAATTTTTTTTCCTTTTTTCTTTCCTTCTTTCTTTTCTCTTTATTGTATCTATATGAGAAGATGGATGTTAGCTGAACCTTTGTGGTAATCATTTCACGCTGTATGCCTTAAACTTATACAGTGATGTATGTCAATTATTTCTTGATAAAACTGGAAAAACAAAAAAGAATAGTGTTAAACATGTTATCCATAGTGTATCAGGCATATTTTTTTTTCTCACTGAAACATATAATTTAGAAAACCTAACCATCAGCAAATTCCTAATACATGACTAAAGATTATAAACTACAGAACAGAAGGAATGGAACAAATTCAGAGTGAAAAGATGAACTCACTTGTCACTTGTAAGGTAGGTACATAGAGAAAATAGAGACAATGTTTGTTCAGACAATGTTTGTGCAGTTATGACACTTTTATTGTTGTAAAGAGGTCTATATGCAATAGAGTAGATAAATGAAGATCAGAATTAATTCTAGAAAAAATATATACAAAATACACATATGTGATATACAATCAGATAAAAATATATACATATACAAATTATACATGTACTTTGAGAATTATGCCCTTAGCTTTCAGATAGAAAAACTGAGTTCCAGTACAATGAACTGACTTGCTCAAGAACAGACAGCTTGTCTGTGGAAAATTCAGAAATCAAACTGTTCCATGGTATCATATTGTCTGCTAAGTTAGATAGTTTATATTGGCAAGTCTTACATAGTGGTTGGGAGAATGGACCTTGAAGCCAGACAGCCTGGTTTTGAATTCTAATTCAACCACTTATGAGCTCTGGGGACCTTTACCTCACTGTCTCCCAATGCTCTCATCTACAAAATGGGGATGATATTTATTCCTCCCTCATAAGCTTGTTGGGAGGATCAAATTGTTAATACTTGTAAAGCACTTAGAAGAACACCTGGCAGAAAGTAAGTGTTCAATATATTTCAATTATTTATTTTATGACCAAATAATTTTCAGACAGGCACACATTCTGACTTTTGTTTTTTGAGGCCGAGTCACACTTTTAACTTCATCCAAGACACATCACTATGTAGACTATATAAAGTGAATTTACTCCCTGCACAGTAAAACACAGAGATATATGCAAGTAAGTTGTTTTTACACAGTGAAAAAGGTGAGTTTTGGTCTCAATATACTTTTTATACTGATAAGAGAAATGGTATTGATTGTGTAAAGAAAAGTGCTGGCTATTTGATTCACAAATTCTATTTGTTAAATTGGTTTTCATCACTTTGGTCATTCTTTAAAGCACTTACAAAGTACATTTCTCTTTTGCTTCTTTTTGTTGTTGTTTCCTGGACAGTAAATGAGCCAAACTAAAGTTTCCAATGGCAACATTTGCTCCTTTATCACACAATCAGGATCTTAGGGCTAGCAGTAAAAGCTTTATAAGGTAACTAATAGAAGGGAGAAGAGAAATCTAAAGGATTAGAATGAGAGCATTCTGCCTTCATTTCACACCATGACTCTAAAGGAAGAATGGAACCACAAGAATCCTCCCTTAAACTAGAGGTCAAACAGTTATGCCAATCACATTCATTGTGTTCTGCAATGCTAGGTTTTGTCTGTGTTCACAAGTGTAGATTTCCCTTATGCTAATAAGCTCATAGGCTCTAGCTGGCCGATTTTCTTTTCCTGACAATTACATTGTGATCAGTAGCATCTGTGTTATGGAGAACTGAAACCAATCCAGTACAAGCCAAATATCAGGAAACTTCCATTATCATATTTACTGAATTTAATCTCCTTCATGCAACTGATGACATTGTTATTGTTATTGTAGTTGTGGTGGTTTGGTGGTGGTTGTTTTGGACAGCTCAACTAAAAAATTATTGGAAGATGTTTCAGGTAGGAAGTAATAATGTGATAATCAGGCTGTCACCAAGTTAGCTTATCCTACTGGACATTGAAGAGTCTTGTATTGTCCTTTTAAATGACATGCACCATTTAAAAAGTGTTCAGAATTCAGTAGAACTAATTAGATAGAAAACACAGCCCAAAGAGATAAGTAAAAATTTTATGTAGTTGAGTATGTAAGGAAGTCATGGTTTTGCTAAGAAAATGGATTCTCAAAGCGGAAAGTGATCTTGTTGACAAGACCTGCAAGGAATACATAAAATAGGGACTTTGTGTAACCCAATAGTTCTACAAAGGAAACTTGGTGGTAATAAAGTTTGTATTTTCTTTTCTTGAAGAACAAGTGATACGTGCAATAGAAATCATGCTTTGACTCTGATATTAAACTAATCGTTTAGCAGCCAACGAATTAAATAATTACCGAGATTATTTTTGTAGAGAATTTTTCAATAATTAATTTGAAGTTTCTTGTTTGAGTTAATTTTCTCTTGTTTATGACTAACTCTCCAGCAGAAAAAAAAAAGATCCTGACAATTCACAAAATTTAGTGACATTCTAACGATTTTTATCTGGGTGGAACTGAGGCTTACAACTTTTAATAAATGGTATATGAATTTCTTAAAAATTTTGTAACCTTCCTCTGTTTATGGACAATAAAAAAGTAAAAAGTAAACAAAAAATTTTAAAATAGTGAATTACTAATTTCTTGTGAATCTTTGGCGGAGGAGGAAGGATAATTCATTCTCTTGCCTGTCCTCAATTATTCTCCATTTTAAAATTGAGTTTCATTTGTCCAGGAGTTTCATATACTAAACAATTTCTGCCTTTGAGTGAAAAAGACATTGTCATTGGCTTGCGGAAATGCAGCTTCAATCGGGTCCATGCTCACAAGAGAAGCCCAAATGACTGTGGGTTTTCTCGACTGGGGTCAGCACAGCATCTGCTTTCCCATGTAATCATGCATCTAATTTCCTTGGCTTTGAGGATCATAGGAAAGAGAATTTGAAAAACAGTGGGTGGAATAATTTGACATTAGTTTTATTTGGACTAAATCCAAATAAAAAATAGGGATTGTGAAATATTTGGAGCTTTTAACGTAATCAATAAAATGTGATGACTCTAAAAGATATATGATTTATACATAAGGAAAAAGTAAACAGTGTATCAATACAAATCCACATTTTTTGCCAAACTCATATCAGTTTACATTTTTCAGAAATAAAAAAGAAAAACAATCCACTGCCAGATCTTCTGTGATCAAAAGTTCAGGATATTTAAATATAGATATTCCAAATTTGACAGAAGATTTGATAGTTGAGTCTGTGAAAAGACGAATAACAAAAATTTCCTATTTAAATATGCATATGCTTAAATAAGGAAAAGATTTTTGCAAAATAGCAGCAATTAACCTGGACATAATTATTCTGTATATTATTGTTATGTGTGAATCACAGCTCTCTGACGTAAGTAGTATAGAAAGTTGGAACCAGGGTTTGTCAAACTGAGCTTCTATAAATCCTGGATCCTGTAGGTACATTCTCAGAGGTTGGTTAGCTTTTAATACTAATTTCTAGAATAGTTTGTGTTCATTTTACAATAAAAATTGTTAAGAATAATAATATTTATTGGGAATTGAGTGTGAAAGGCATTTTCTAAGTGTCAAACACATGTTAACTCTTCTAATACTCACATAAGTCTATGAGATAGCTATTATATTTATCCTAATTTTATGGCTAAGAGGACTGAAGTTCAGCAAGATTATATATGAGGTCCCAAATTATTTGCAAATAACATAAAGCCAGAACATTCTAAAAATTATTGTGTGTGTATTCTGGGTTATCAGGTTCAACAAACACCTTATAATCTAATATTGTAATGAAATGTTAATATCCAGGTTGGCATTTTGGTTTGCATTAACTATGATGCCACACCCTTTCACTTGGATTGGCTCACATTAATGAGAAAAAGCAGAGGAAGACTTTTAATATATGATGCTTTACTAAACTATGCTTTTGTGCCAAATAAATGCCACACAACTTGAGAATATTCTGTAAAAGATTTCACAGTAGTTTGGAAGGGAGGTAGTAGTGGAAAATTTGTGTCATCACCAAGTAAACAGCAGTATAGACCTGTCAAATACAAAAGAGCCTGACTACAACCATTATTACCGTATTCATTCTATAAGCAATGATTTAGTTTCAGCACAACATCATCAACCATAATATAGTATGAATTTAGAGTTTATTGGGTTTTGGGGGTTGCTTCATTTAATGTATTAATTTGGTTCTTCTGGGTTTAAGTAAAAAATATTTATATTTCCTTTTATATTCCTATATATTGAAGTAACTTTGTACTGAAGATAATTTAAAACAATGGGGTCCGATCAAATTGCTTGTGCTTTAAAACATTATTCAAGTTTGTGAAACATTGATCTAAACTGCCCCATTTGATATTAATATTTTTCTAATAATCGTATATTTAACATCATTCCGTGATTCTTTCATGTATATATAAAAACTATAAGTAGCCAGGTATAATGGAAAGATTTTGAGAGAACAATTGTGGAATAGGACAAACTGAATTTTATTACTTGGTCCTTCATTTTCTAGCTGTGTGACCTCAGAAAAATTTCCCAAACGTCATGCTTTTATATCTTCATTTTTATTACAGGCCTAATAATACTTACCTCATAAGGTTGTTTATGATGATGATTCAATTAGATAATGTATGTGATGATATAACATGCCTTAAAACAGTGCCCCATCAAACGTTCTTAATAAATATTTTTTCCCATTAATTCTCTTCTTATCTTGATATTCATCCTTTTGGGAGCAGAAACAACAGCTTTCATTTCTCCTTTACTCAAAAATTCTAGCACAGAGGAATTCCTGTCAGTAAGGATAACCACCTTCCATTCTAAGGATTCAAAATCTACCTCATGTACAATGTCTTAGAGGGTCTCCCATCAATTCATGATGGCAGTCACCTCATCCTGGAAGTCTTTGGGTGTATTAGTCAAGGTTCTCCAGAGAAACAGAACCAATAAGACATATATAGATAGATAGGTATAACTATCTACCTATCTATACATATCTATATTTATTATAAAGAAATAGTTCACATGATTATGGAGGCTGACAAGTCCCACAATCTTCAGTTAAAAGTTGAAGACCCAGCATAGATGATGTAGTTGCATTCTGAGTCCAAAGGCCTTAAGAACCAGGAGAGCCCATGATGGCATTCCAGTCCAAATGTCAGCAAGCTTGAGACTCAGAAAGAGCCCATGTTTTAGTTTGAGTCCAAAAGTAGGAAAAAACTGATGTCCCAGCTCAAGGCAGTCAGACAGAAGGAATTCTCTCTTACTTGCAGAAGGGTTCATCTCTCTGTTCTGTCCAGGACTACTGCTTGGATGAGGCCCATCCACATTAGGGAGGGAAATTCGCTTTACTCAGCCTACCAATTCAAATGTTGATCTCATCTAAAACACCCTCATAGACATACCTGGAATAATGTTTGACCAAATATCAGAGTATTCCAAGGCCCAGTACATTGACATATAAAATTAACCATCATTGCGGACCATCAGTCTTGAGTCTGGTGACATGTTGCCAGTCTTCATATTCAAGTTGTCTGGCTTGACCCAGAGGGAAAATGTCTCTCCATTCATCAGAAAACTTAAATTCACTTCAAACTATAACCTTGTCACTTCTTAATAGAATCCCAGGAGGCCTGGGAACCAGTCCCAGGCCCAATCTTCATCACCAGTCAAATGTCAACATGAATCCTTTTACAATCTTGTAGCCAGCTGTGTCTATCCTGTCTGAGATCCTTTTATCCTTATTCTTGGTCAAAGATGTAAGACCCTCTTGTTTTCCATTTGTCGCTTCCCTTACCCTTATTCTCCCATTGCTATTTTCTTCACCAACTTTCTACTGAATCTACTATGATTTTTCATCCATGTTTATCTGATTTCTCCTACCTCTCTGACCACATCTTTCATCAGGTTCAACTTCCTTTTTCCAAATCATAGGTCAGGATCAATATTATGTTGGCTTTCTTGTTATTGCACAACTACACAGTTTCTCTGATTAATCTCACTGACTATCATGGCCTTCTTTGTGTTCAATATCCTGAAGTTTCTCAAACTTGTATCTCCAGCTTTGGCTTTTCTTCTGCGACTCACACCTGTGTATACATTTTCTTAAAGGATTATCTCCAGTTTGATATCTTGTGATAATCTGAAACTTCACAAACGAACTGAACTACTCATCTTCTTGTGCCTGACACCCATTTGGTACTATCCATAAACCTGAGAGCCCTTTCAGCCTCCTTGATCTTTCTCACTCACCACATCTTATAAATCACTGAGACCTCCAGACTCTGTCTTCCATTTATCCCACAGGGGAGAGCATTCCTATCTCACTTCCCGTATCCAGTCCACCCTCATCTCTCCCTGAGTCACAATGACAGCCTCCTAACTAGGACTCCCTGTCTTTACTCTTGTTCCTTTCCAGGCCTTGCCTAGAAGGCAACAATGTAATATTCCTGCTTAAAATTCTATAAAATCTTCCCATTACCCTCATTATAAAGGGCAAACTCCCTATGAAGCCCTATATTTCTCAATCTTTGCTGATATCCATATATCTCTTATGAGTAGGGATGCAAGTAAGTTTTCTTTATTGATCTTATATCCAGAAATTTTACTGAACTCATTATCAATTCATAATTTGTAGATTTTCTTTTTCTGTAGAGAATGACATTATTAACTAATAATGATTATTGTTTTCTTTCTTCCTTTCTATCTTTTTTATATACACTAGGAAAGACCTCCGATATAATGTTGAATAGAAGCAGTAATAGTGAGCATCCCTGCATCTTTGCTGACTTAAAGAAGAAGTCTTTAACATTTCCCTTTGAATATTAAAGGTTTCTTAAAGGTGTGTGATAGATTTTCTTTATCAAGTTAAGTAAGCTCTTAAATTCTCAGCTATCTAAAAGATTGAGTTTGGCCTCTCTGTGTCATTTTTAAGTGCTTGTTCGGAAATTACAATATGAATTTTATCCTATCACAATCTAATCTCAAAAATTATACTAATTCACATATAATGTAAGGTCTTTAAAACAGTATACGTCTTACTTTCCTCAACAGTTTGCTGATTTCTGCTGTGTCAGGCATTTTGTGTTCAGCTGCTTTAACTTTCCCAGGCGGAAATCAGTGGAGATACTTATATGGTGGTGTCAGTCCTCCCAAAGAAGAATAACAGTGGTTATGCTGCTGAGATTATAAAGATATGCTCAGAAATCCTAGACTCAATAGGCACATTCAAGATGAGACATCATTTTAAATTTTTGGTGCTGGAGTCCCCAGATACCCAATAACGCTTCTTTGGAGATAAAGTATGTACAGCTTATTGAATGAAGTCAGTAAGGTGCTTTACAACATTTCCTTCTGTCACAAAACCATCACAAATCCTCAAGTCATGAGTGAGGGCTATGAAGTGGATGGAATGGTGTTGGAAGGCAAAGGTCTGGAAGAGAACTTCTGGATGATTGGGAAACGGTGGTACACCACTTCCCGCCTGTACCATTTAACAACAAGCAAAGATCAGTCAGTGGACTGTGACCTGCAACAGGCACAGAGAACAACTTTATACAGGAATTCAGAAAATCTGAAATAAAGCTGGTGAGAAGGAAGCCAAAAGAAACAAAGTGCTACGGGACTTGAATCTTCTCTTGGTGAGAAGATGGAAAAGCTAGCTCAAATTCAATAAATTGCCCTTCTCAAGCAAAAAAAAAAAAAAAAGTAAAATGATCCACCTTCAAGATTTTTCCAGCATAAACCCAGTTTAAGGAGACCTTTGGAAAGTGTTTGTTAGCCAGTTTTATTCACTACCCAGATTACACCAAGAAGCGCCCTTTGAATGCCAGCCACAATGAAGGTCTACCCTAAGGAAAAATGGGAGGCACGTCCAGTTTTAGTCTTAAAAATAACAGGGCCACTGGGACCAAGATAAAGACCTCTCTGTTTTCACATAAGTATTAGTAGGCATGTTTTATTTATTTTGGAACTTGAGAACGTATTCAATGAGCATAATTTATAAATCATTTGTCATGAAGATAATGCCAGGGAAAAAAATCTTCCAGCAAGCAGGTATCTGCATTTCAGTTCAATGTTACCTCCCTTAGAGGGAGCGCTTTGGGAGTAAGGGGGAGAAGAGGATCTGAAGGACAGCCTATTTAAATAACTGTGAACTAAAAAGTCCCTTGCATTTGATGTCTCTTTTCCTGCCACAATAAGCAGGATTTAGGCACACAGTGAACTGTCAATGTTAGGTGAGAATCTCACTGACCGTCACTGAACATCAGCAAGCTATGTCCAGGGCTATAAAAGGAATGGATGTAGGAGCCGTTGTCAGGATAAGAGTTATGGAAGGAGGCATCTCGTAATTACCTAAAAGCTGTATGGTATCTCTTCCTTGATCCACCGCCTCTGCCCCCAAATTAAATCCCTTGGATTAATTAATTAAGAAATGGTGTAGGGAAAAATCAAGCATGAATCAATACAATGTTTGTATGATATTCCCACTTTTACCAAATGTATATTATCTAATTCATGTTACAGAAACACAAGTTACAGCAGAATAGATTTTACTCAGTTTTATTTTAAAAGGAAAAAGGAAAAATTTATATGTTGTATTTTCACAGAATTTCACCTGTGGCAGAATGAGAGAAGTGAGAGAAGCAAATAGTAGATCTGTCCCTGAGTGATTGGCGATCAGTAAGTGACGCCTTGGCTGCTCTAAGCACTGCTGCTTCATCCATTATCTCCTCTTCTCTCTTCCCTCTCTGCTTTATCTCTGCTTAGAAACAAGGCAGGAAACACGGCACTAAAAAGCAATTCTGGATGATATGCCTTGGGGCCGTATTAATCATGATTTTATTAAGTAATCAGTCCATTGTTTTAATGTAGTTGACAATATTATCCATTAGTTTAAATTTCAATATTTAAGGTCAGAGATTGGTAAGCTCTAACATTCAATGCTATGGCTGTATCTATATAAAAGCCTACAAAAAATTTATGAAACAAGAACAAAAATCATAGATAATGTCTATGTACTTTACAGTAATTAGGACATATTTAATAACACTGTAAAATCCAGACAGGTTTTTAGAAAAAGCCATTGCTTCTATGAATGTTTTTCTTCTTTATTAGACTCCTATGAATGTTTTTCTTCTTTATTAAAATCCACTAACTTCTACCCAATGAGTTATCATCTGATCATTTATCTTCTCCATTTGTTGTTCGTGGATACCTGCATTAGATTCACTTGGGGTATGAGGCAAATGGTTCAGATTAGCTTATTCATTGCAGACTAAAAGTTAGAGCCACTTCCCCAATAGTCCCTTCTCCCTGGACTCCATGTAGGTTCCATCCTCTGCAAGCAGACATACCCATGAAAGTTTGTGAGAAGGGAGTGAATATCATGAAGCAGAGGCCCTGTTTCTGCTGCTTCCTCTATTTCTGTTGCATGTAGGCTTGTGGATATGGCCAGATTTTCCTGGGACAGTTGTAGGAGAGGTCCTCGTGCCTCTTCCATAGGTTTTTGCTGCCGACAGGAAAGCTGTGTGCTGTCCATTTTGCTGGCATGTGTTATGACAAAGACTGCCTAATTCCCTAACTGCCTGATCACGGAAGGCAAAGAAGCTCCCTTGATGAGCCAGTTCCATGGTGTTAGTGTGAGTTATTCCTGGAAGTCAAATCTGGAGCCAGGTATGCCAACCCTCCCAACAATTTTGTAAGCATCTGATTGCCTCCTTTAAATCTCTTTCTATATACAACCTAATGGACACAGAATGTCTATTGTTACCTCGGGCATCTTCATTTTAAACTATCTTCCTAGCATATTAGGTGCATGGTGAAATTTGAAAACCCCTGCTGGGCCAAACACTTTGTCGGGCAAATCTGTAAAGGGATCAGCACTGTGAAGTAGTAAACTAGGCAACAAGCTTCAGTTTAAATTGACCCCTGTTGAACAGCCCCTTATTGCCTGCCTTGCCTGGAGCCCTCCTTCTGGGAAGTTCTTTATAGATAGATCATCATGTTGTATGACCTGTGATTTCACTAATTTGGCCACATCACAGACTCAAAGGCAGTCATTTATATAGACTAGCCCATTATAGGACCTGGCACAAGAGATTTGCCCAAGAGACCCATTTATCTTGAACAGTGAGGGTCTTATACAGTAACATTCTCTCCCCTAGGAAATTTGAATGTGAGATAAGAAGACAGTCGAGTTGAGTAGAAACAGAGAGACCCACAGAAAGAATACTGTGCTATCTCTGAAGGCTGAGAAGTCATGATTTAAAAGATAAGTTAGCCAATAACAGTCGTAGCTGAAGCAAAAAAATCAGAGACAAAACACAGCTGAGATACTACAAAGCAGAATAAAAAGATAAAGAATAAAGAACACTAAGTATATGATTAGAAAGCCCATTAATGCCAATTGCTACAGAGGTGCTGTGTCCTGAACCTTATTCTAGTTTCTTAGACTGAGCTGTGCAACAAGGGAGACCATTTCTAGTTATTTTATTGTAGTGGATGCTATGGTATGCCATGTCTCCCCTTCAAGACTTGCTCCTCCAGCTGCTGGACTTATGGGCTACTAACACCTCTCATCTAAGTACCTCTCCAATATTTCCCCCAGCTGAAGAGAGTCACCTCACCAAGGTCATGTCCCCTTCCTAGAAACAAGTCACATCTAATGACCGCTCCATGCAGGCGTGTAAGACCCAGCCCTCCTTGCCTTTATGTTGTACAACTCTGCAGACTCACACCAGCTCCCATGGGATTGGCTGAGGCCCTTTTTATGACAGCTTTGAACCTCAACTTCTTCTTTTGCCCAATTATTTTTCTTCATTCTCTCTCAGTTGTTGACCCAAAGAGCATGTCCTAATAGACATCTACATGCAAATTTCTGTCTCAGAATCTATTTCTCAGAGAACTCTGCCATTGATAGATTTCTTCCCACATAATCCCAAAATAAATTTCAACTAACTGAAGTAACCTGAGTGTATCCCCGACTTTTCAAACTAGGAAAACCCCAAAAAAATCTGTTTTACAACAATTAAGCTTAAGGCTCAATTAAGTAAGTATTTTAAACCCTTGAATTGCTGCAGCCTGACTGATATGTTCACAGTATGCTGGGATTATTTGCTGGAATATTTTCAGTTTACATAATGGTTTCCCTACAGAAATGTTTCTTTCTCTTACAAATATATGTATTGCTATATCTGAGTTTCCCTAAGAAAATTAGCCATAAAATTGACTAAAATTAAGCAGTTCAGTCACAAGTTCTTGTCTCATAATAAATTTCAGCTTCTCAAAGAAACTAAGAATTTTAAAATTAAATACTTCTATGTTTTACCAAATATAACTAGGAATGTGCTCATAAAGACTTTATCATACTTTATTTTCTTCACATATAAAGAGTTGTTATCATTGTAGAGTCCATGAAGAAAGTTACAACAATTGTTTGGTTTTATTTCTGAACACAAAAATAGAGGGAAGCAAGGATAAAATCAGTGGTCAACATAACAACTGAATAACAGTGAACACACTTTTAATAGATGTGTTTCCTAATATTGATCTAAGTTTGTTCAAAAGCCAAGAAAGTAATGTATCTAGTGCAGACTCATCTACAAATATGACTACTCATTGGGCAAAGTATGAATTGGAATAGCTAAAAAAATCAATTGGATTTGAATTAAGGATCCTGTAAAGTAAAATGTGAATTTAGGTTGTATATTGTGCCAACAAGTCTGGAACATTCTTTGTCCAGATTGAATGCCCTTCAAAGATTTTAATGTATACTTTGTTAGGAAACGCTATGATTTTCTTTAGGAACCTCCTGTCATTAGGTATAATATTTGCTAATATCTATGCAAGATTTAACTGTAGAAACTAGGCATAGAAATATTTAAATCTTTACTAGTAGCTCTACTTGATTAACTTTCAAATATGTGTATGAACTTTCAAATATATCTAATTCTAATAATGCTTAGCTCACTTAATAGTAAACATACACTAGTTTCTGCACATGCCTGCATTAAAAATATCAGTATTTCAATAGTTGAAAGCAATTAAAACAATTTGAGCATTTACAGTGTGCCCACTAGTGTGACATAAACTTACCTAAAAATCCTCCTTCCCAATATTTCCACTTTTCAGCATGGCTCCTAAACCATAGCTGCCTTTTCTCTTTCCTGTTTCTAAGCCACCAAAAGCCCTCTCCATAACTCTGCTATCATTTGTTGCCTTATTTTTTTCCCTCTTGTGTTCTCTGGCTCAGTTAATTATACATTTATTTATTAGCTCTTCCTCATTGTTTCTTCATCATCTTCATCTTTATCTTCATCTTTTGTTTATTTTTTCACCTTTACCAGTTACCTGGATTCAGTAAGCAAGAAAATGGAGTGCCCGGGAATCAAAACTTGTTCCTCCATAGAGGTAGGAGTCAGTGAGTACATATTTCAAATATTTCCTATTTAGTATCACTTCTTTTATCACAGTCACATACAACCTCAAATGAATTAAAAATATGTCTGCACTCAAATTCAGAGACACTTAGTAAACAAAAATATCTTAAACCTTCCTCAACTCTGTCCTCAAATGTAAAATGGAAATAAGATGACCTATATTACACAATTCACAAAGGCATGTGATAAAATGAGATGGTATGTGTCAACAAGCCGTGAAAAGTATAAACTTAAAATATTACTTATTTGATGAAGCTCTCATCAAAAATTATAGTAGAGATTATGTAACACTCTGTTTCTTTTCTTGTAAAAATACTACAGTATAGCTATAGTAAATGATCTCCTCTTTCTCATTCTCAGTCCAAGCAACTTAGATAGATTTGAGTTGTCTCTAACCCTAAATGTGACTATGAGACTCATATCAATCACAGTAATACTTCCACTCAGCCAAATTTCAGTCATGCACAAATTAACAAATTTAGGCCATAAAAGTCAAACCAAAAACTATTTTGTTTTTTAAGTAACACTAACTCTTCTAACAACGATTTTAAAAAATAGAAGTGATTTCTTACCCAAATAGGTGAGAAATAAGGAGGGTATTATATTTCACACATATATTCAGAAAAATGGGCTAATGCAAGCCATTTAATCATTAAATGTGTTTTTCAATGTGACTCTGAGGGCAACATCCATAGGTGAAAAGAGAATACAAGGACCGTATGAATTTCAATAGGCCAGACCTAGAAGTGACATATATTAGTTCTATCCCCATCCTATTGGCTAGAATTCAGTCACACAATCTTACTTAAAAACTATTGACCTGGAAAAATTTATCTATAACTGCATTGCAAATGGAAGGAGAGAATGTTTCTTTGGTGAAAAAATTAGCTATTTTAGCCACACTGTTGGTGAAGAAAAAATCTATTTTTCTGCATAAATGGAATCCAGGTGCATGAAGGACTAAACTGCTAGAAGGAATTATGTTTTGTGAAGATCTTGAAAAAAGGAGGAAAAGAGGAGAAAGACTTGCTGGGAAGAAAAAAAATTGAGCCTACAAAAGAGGCTAAAATAACTATGGATTTGAAAAATATCTTCGCTTTTTTTTGCTTAAGGAAGTTTGATCTGAGATTTCTGTCAAGAGTTAGTGAGAGTCATGACTATTATAAACCAATGGTTAAGACCATTGGCTGCCCAATCCTAATCCTGGGTTTGACACGTACTAGTTGTGTGAGCACTGGTCAAGTTAATCTTTCTGAGCCTCTCTTCCTCATCTTGAGAATATGGATGCAAGAGCAGTTACCTCAGAGTTTATTGTGAGGCTTAAATGAGGTTATATTCATCAAATTCATAGGAAGGTGCTTAACATATAGTTAATGAATAAATTTGCAATAAATGTTAGCTACTACTATTATTAGTAGTAGTAGAATTCATATCCATTCTCAAATACATAACGCAGCTCTTCCTATTTCTCTTGTAGTGTTACTAGGGGGATATAAAATACACTAAGACTAAGAATTCAGAAGGCAAGGAAAACTAATAAAGTCTATATTTGAATTGTGCCTTTTTATTCTTACCAATACCACGTGCCCTCCAACTACCTTTTTACCTTCTCTTGCTTCCTGCCTGCTGTATCTGCCAGCTCTGTGCTTGTCTCCGACACTTGCTACCTTACACTGATCCATCCGGACCAAGGAGATCAGCCTCACGTTCCTTTACCCCTAAAGCATCTTTCTGTGGATGCTTTATGAAAATGCACTATTGTTTCCACTGAGTCTCACAACCATTTTCATCTAAAAAATAAAGCGTTATATTAGATAACAGAAAATGTTTTTTTAGGGCTAATTTAGTTCATAATTTCATAATTATTTTAGCAAACATTTATTAATCAATTATTAGAAATCACTCACAGAGCTGGAATCTATGACATAAATAACAAAAGAAGATAGAATTTGTTTCCTTGTGTGATTCACATTCAAAGAAAATAAGTAAAAAAAATCATCGTAAATCATTTTAGATGTAATCATAGAGTTCAATGCCTTGTGAGAGAGCCAAGAAGGGTTGTGACCTTTGTTGAGTTGGTTAAATAGGAAAGATCATCAGGAAATGCTTCCTGAGACTTTGGCACCCGACCTAATTCATAATTAGAATTAAAAGGGGGTAACAAGACAAACATAGGACAGAGAAGGGGATGGTCTAGCCACATTGGACAGTATAAGTAAAGTTTTAGTGAAAAAAATTATATATTTTGGGCAAGAAATTTCAAGGAACTCAAAGCTTCTGGAATATACAGTACTAGACAAGCAGGGTGAATGTGAAAGATATGTAAGAGAGCAAAACAAGAGGTAGTACTGCTAAACAATGTTCAAATGATTAAGCATGGGAACCATCAAGAGTAGAAAAAGGAAGAAAACCTGACAAAAAGGAAATATATGAAGGGTTTGAGTAACTGTAGGCTAACCTGGTAATAGACCTCAAAATGTGACTATTTAAATCTATCTTTCCTGATACTATACTTCAAAATCTATTTAAATTTATCTTTCCTGAGAAATCTTAGCTTCTGGCCAAGATGGAATAATAGGGATTGGATTTATCCTTCAGCCCAAAATAACTAACTAACTTTCTAAATATAAGAAAAAGATTTCAAGGCACTGGACATATGGAAATAAAAGACAGTGATTTCTGAGAAATCAAAAATAAACAAGAGAAGGCCTAAGATTGCTAAGGATTACTACTTGAAGAGAGATTGCATGTAGTTTGCAGGCTGAGGAAGGAGGGAAAACAGGCACAGCCTGCAGGAATTTCTGGTTGAGAAGACAGAGCTCAGAGTGTGGGGAGAACAAGACAACCTGAGTTCACAGAGCAGAGTATTGGCAAAGAAAATGATGCACAAAGAGAGAACTTAGGATACCTAGAGAGGATTTCTTTTGAGTTTTCAGTGGAGTCCTGATCAAAACCTATGTGAGAAGAAACTGTGTAAGGCTGGCAAAGGAAAACTCACAAGAATAAGAGAGAACAGTACCTGAGGCTCACCAGTCTGGGAATAGTGCCTATTCCCAACAGCCATACTCTAAAACCTATAATTCATGTGCTATTGGATGAAGTACTCAAGGAGTCTTGCTTCAGTAGTTGGAAACAGTCACAGAGCAAACACTACTCTGACCCCACCTAGCAAAACTTAAATAAAGATCTGAATTGTTTTTAAGTAACTTAATAGCATCTGTGCAGACAAAAGTTAACATAGCAGTCCTGACTGCTATCCTATGAAAAGCCTACATATAAGGTTGGCATTGGATGGCATCTGGGAACTTAAGAATGGGAAGGGTTCTCACCATAAACTGATGAGTGAATCACTCTGCCTAAACTGGTTGCTTAAACTGGTAAACAAACAATGTGGTTTATGCTAAACATCTTCTTTCCTCCTGTGACTCTGGAATTTGTGTACTTGACAGAATAGGAATTCTTTCTGGGTTGGCAACATTTCACACATGTTGTCACAACTCACTGCTGGGGGCTTTAAGTGTATCCTATGTGATTCCACTCTGGGAGGACCCTTGGAAGCTTGAGCCTGGTTTCCCTCAGTCTTTGCCCCATGCACCTTTCACCTTTGCTGATTTTGCTTTTTATCTTTCCTCCATAATAAATCACAGTCATAAGTATAACTATATGCTGAGTCCTGTGTGTTTTCCTAGAGAATAATTGAACCTTGGCATGGCTCAATGGACCCCTGATGCAGTATCCAAGAACAAAACTCAAAAATATCTATAGGAATTTAAATATCCAGAATCTAAGGTAAAATTCACAATGACTGGCGTATAATCATAAATTACCAGGCATGCAATGAAGCAGGAAAGCTTGAGATATAAGAAGGAGAAAAAACAGTCAATTAAAAATCACCTAGAACTGATAGATGTTAGAATCAGAGGACAAGGGAATTAAAACAGTTATTATCATTGCATTCCATACATTCAAAAATATTGAACATACTAAGATATCGAATATATTTTTTAAGGACCTAAATTCATAATCTGGTAAATGACACAAATATGTGTGAGAAAAAAATATCACTAGATGGGATTAACAGATGCTTAAAAATTGTGGAAGAAAACTTGAAGAGTGGGAGAACTTCAAGGAGTCTAATATATGTATAATTGGAGTGTCTGAAGAAAGAAGAAAGGACTGAAGGGAAAAACATTACAAGATGTAATGGCTTCAGATATTTCAAACCTGATGAAAACTATAAACGATCAGATCCAAGAATCTTAACAAACCTCAAGCATAAGATATATGAAGAAAACTACACAAAGGTGCATCATAATCAAATTGCACACCACATGTAATAAAGAGAAAATTTTAAAAGCATCCAGAGGAAAAAGACACATTACAGAGGAACAAAGATAAGAAAGACCAGAGATTTCTTGGGAGAAGCAATGTAAATGAGAAGATGATAAAGAAACAAAATTAAAGTACTTTAAAAAATCGTCAATATAAAATTTTATACTATGGCGATATCTTTCAAAACTGAAAATAACAAAAGCTTTTGAGACATAGAAAAGCTGAAAGAATTCATCACCAGCAGCCTCACACTGAAAGAAATGTTAAAGAGAGTACTTCAAACACAAGGGAAATGATACCAAATAAAAAAATGAATTTGCCAAAGAACTGAAGATAATAGGAAATGGTAACTCTGTGAGTAAACATAAGACATTTCTCTCATATTTAAATTACTTTAAAATATAATTGACTATTTTAACAAAAATAACAACAAAGTAGCATTGTAGTGTATAACATAGGTAGTAATAAAGTATATGGCAACAATAGCACAAAGATGAATAAGTAAAAATAGAAGAATACTTTTGTAACATTCTTATATTTTACTTAAATTGATATAATATCACTTTAAGCTGGACTTCAAGTAAGTTAAGATACATAGTGTAAGCTATAAAGCAACCAATAAAATAACAAAGCAAAAAGTTGGGGCCGGCCCTGTGGCGCAGGCGGTTAAGTGCGTCTGCTCCGCTGCGGTGGCCCAGGGTTCGCTGGTTCGGATCCCGGGCATGCACCGACACACTGCTTGGCAAGCCATGCTGTGGCGGCATCCCACATAAAGTGGAGGAAGATGGGCACGGATGTTAGCCCAGGGCAAATCTTCCTCAGGAAAAAAAAAGATGATGATTGGCATATGTTAGCACAGGGCTGATCTCCTCACAAAAAAAATAAAAAGAAAAGAAAAGAAAAGAACAAAACAAAGAGTTATAACTTAATATATCAAGAAAAGACATAAAATCCTAAGAGTACTTAGTTAACAAATAAAAGGCATAAAAATTAACAAATAAATGCACAAGTGGAAAACAAGTAGTGAGTTAGATTTAAACCTAATCATATCAATAATCACATTAAATTTAAATCATCTGAATAATCCAAAGGGCATAGAATGATCAGATTAGATTTTTGAAAAAGCAAGGCCCAAGTAGAAGTTGCTTATTGGAAACCCACTTTAATTGCAAAGACACAAATAGGTCAAAAGTGAAAAGATGGAAAAAGATATACTATAGTAGCACTAATCAAAAGGAAGTTGGACTGTCTATATGAATATCAGACCAGTAGATTTCAGATAAATAATATTAAAAAGGAGAAAGTATGTCATAATGATAAAATGTCAATTCATCCAGAGGATTTAGCAATCCTAAATATTTATGCACAGAATAACAGAGCTTCAAAATACATGAAGCAAAATTAGTAGTACTGAAAGGAGAAATAGAAAAATTCACAATTATAGTAAGATACTTAAGTATCCCTCCTTCAACACTAGAGAGAATAATTAGACCAAAAACCAGCAAGAATATAAAATATTTGAAGAACATTATAAATTAACTTGATCTAATTGACATTTATAAAATACTCCACTAAACGATAGAGGAATATAGACATTCTTTTCAAGTGCACAAGGAACATTTGCAGCATAGACCATATTCTAAGTCATAAAATAAGTCTCATAAATTTAAAAACATTCACGTCTTACAAAGTATGTTCTCTGGCAACAAGAGAATTAAATTAGAAATCAATAATCCAAAGATCTCTGGAAAACCTCAAAATGAAATGACACAATTATATGTAACCAATGGGTCAAAAGGACATCAAAAAGGAAATTGGAAAGAATTTTGAACTGAATGAAAATGAAAATACAACATACACCACTAAAAGAATAGGGTGAAATTTACAATCTCAAATAATTAGCCTCAATTTTCACCTTAGAAAAGTAGAAAAAGATGAGCAAATAAAATTCAAACTAAGCAGAAGAAACAAAACAATAAAGATCAATTATCATCCTCATTGACTTCACCATACCATCTTTTCCTTTATTAAATCTTAAAATAATCTGATTTTAAAAGTTCATGTTGAACCTAAACTTCTCTAAAAAAATGTCTTAAAAAAAGACAATCCTACAGTATTTTATTTACTTGAATACAATAATTCCGTTATTGGTAATTTGTGCTATGGACATTAATTTAGTTGATTAAACTATTGTACAAAGATGTTTATTACTACATTATGTACAATAGCAAACCAGAGAAACTATCTGAATATCCATATAATGGGAGAATGATTAATCTTTGTGCATCAACTCAATGGGATGTGATGTAGCCATTATAAATCGTGATTAGGAAGTTTGATTATAGTTGCAATTGTTATTAATAAACATGATTACAATTAGCTCAACATAACACTATACAAAAAATGATTACAACGTCTTCAAATGTCACATCCTTTTCATCTATCCTCCACAACTTTGTTCATGCTCACCCCTTAGCTTGGAATAAATTAAACAGTGTACAAATACAACTATGTGTGAATATACAGATACTGGTGGGCATTGAAATTGAAAAGCCACATAGCGAGATTTAAGATTTTCTTTTTAATTTTTAAATTCTTATCATTATTTGTACAATAAGTAATTTACCTTTAAATGATAAGCTTTACTATGCCTCTCCTGATTCATCAGGGATTTAAGAGACTTGAATGATCACTCTTGAGTAGTCATCATGGCAGTGCTTACACTGTGGCGCGAAACTCTAAATTGAAGTATTTATCCAGATAATCCAACATCCTGACCATCCTTTCCTCAACCCCCCAAATATCACTTTATAAAAATCATATAGATAATTGAAACAGATTTTTTCCTTTTGATAATTGTCTCAACTCTCAACCCACTCTGCTGTTTAAAATCTGTTTTACTAATGCTTCTTAAACTTTAATTGCATATGAATCAACTGGGGATCTCGTTAAAAGGCAGACTTCCGTTTGGCAGATTTAGGGTGGGGCCTGAGAGTCTTCACTTCTAACAAGTTCCAGGGTGACACGGATGCTGCTGGTCCAAAGACCATACTTGAGTAACAAATCAGATAGCACTAGAGTAATTTATTTATCCAGTGAATCTTGATTAGTTATATACTTATATATGTGTGTATGTGTGTGTATATATATGCACACATATTCTGATTAACAACATAACATGTCAGTTTTGGCCGTCAACATCAAGGAAATTTTGGAAATTGTCCAATTTACACTGCAGTTTATCCTATAGAGACATCCTAGGTTTCTGCTCTCGTTTTTTAAACAAAGATGATAGACAGTGGGAAAGTTACCTACTGTTTCTAAATTCTACAGTGAAGGAAGGGAGGGAAGAAGGAAGGAAGGGAGGGAAGAAGGAAAGAAGAAGAGGCAGGGGTGGAGGAAGGAACGGATTGTTGAGTTAGATCACGCTTGGCAGAAGCCTGACTTGATCAATGATCAAAGCAAAATCTGGTTGTAAGCGCTCACAAAGTATTAACAAATTCTAGTAACTCTTGCTGATGAACAAAAGGTAATACATACCCATTTTTCTAATTGGGAAATCTTGCAAAATCATAAAGGAGAAAGTAATGCCTCATAATACCATCAATAAGACATAACATTTGGATATATATTTTTTCTTAAGAGTTCACATACGTCTATTATATGTATTTACATATGTATTTATGTATTATATATTTGTGTATTGCTATATATATGTTTATATATGTTAAATAAATGTCTTTTAATTTGAAAACATGCATATTAAAACTATATATCATTTATAATTTATGTAGAATTGCAATCAACATATAACATTTGTTTCCTAGTCTTTTATTATAATATATATGTTCCCTGAGTTCCAAGATTGTGTCTTTGATGTTTTGTATTATTCTAATAATAATAATGAATATTGTTCACCATTTATTGTATCCTAGAAATTACGCTAAGAACTTTACATGTATTATATCATTAATTCTGTCGACCATGGAAAAATTCACTACAATTCAAACAGCAGATATTTATTTGAACAATTAGAATTGCAATTCGGGAGACACAGATTCAGGCAGAAACTGGGAATGTGCTCCAAAGAAGACAAAAGAGGCAAGAGTTCATAAAGGCAAAAAGAGATAAATCACATAGGTTGTTTTGCAAGATTTGTGATTGGGGGTAGCAACAACTGTTACCTCTTGGTTACATGTGATTGGTTGCTAATGCCATCTCTAAGGCAAAAAGTTCTTATCTGTGGGAGTAAGCATTTTTCTTAAAAAAAAAGTCAAGATAACAACAGAGACACAGTTCAAAAGTTACATTCCATCTGGGTAGAGATGTGGTACATGTGCATAAGCCCCATTTCCATAATGGCCTCCACACTCCATTTTAGAAGCCCCAACCTTTGTCACTCCATTTTGTTATGGCTGTCCACAATTCCTTATAATAAGAACATAGACAAATGTTTAACGGCTGCTAATTGATTGATTAATGTTTGTAGTTATAAACCATATCTCAGGAGTTTGAAAACTAAGTTTTAAGCAGTGGGTAGCAGTATTTCTAGTAGTATCAGTTCAATACACTGAAACGTCTCCGTCACAACAAAACCAAAAATGCTGGATTAAATATTTAAAAAATGGAGGTGTCATTCTGAGGTCGAACTAAAAGAGCAGAGGACCTCCAGGAAACAGACAAGAGCAGAAGCCCTTGTTTATCTTTGAGCCATCTACAAATCCATGGTGACAGAGCCTCAGTTTCAATGGTCATGATTATAGGGGTCAGGAAATGAAGTCAGACTGGAGAATTTCACATGAAGTAAGGACTCAAAAGGGCTATATTCTCAGTTAAAAAGTTCAAATAGAGGAGCTGGCCTGGTGGCATAGTGGTTAAGTTCAGTGCTCCACTTTGGCTGCCTGGGGTTCGCAGGTTCGGATCCCAGGCACAGACACACACACCATCATCAAGCCATGCTGTGGCCACGTCCCGTATACCAGATAGAGGAAGATGGGCACAGATGTTAGCTCAGGGCTAATCTTCCTCAGCAAAAAGTGGAAGATTGACAATGGATATTAGCTCAGGGCCAAAATTCCTCACGAAAAAGAAAAGTTCAGATAGAAAAAAATCCACCTCGCAAAGGCAGATGTCAGAAAAAAATTAAGTCAGCTGTGGCTCTGGGTAGAGGAGAAACATCTCATTTGAGACTTCAGGAGAATAGGCTCACCTTTATGGATTTGGAAATGTTCTGGAAATGATTACTCAAGTTTACACTATCTCTGTGAACAAAGAGACTACCAGTTAAGAATTTAAAGTTAATTTAAATTTAAGTTAAAAGTGTCCCCAGGCACTTAGCAGAAGGAAATAAAATTCCTCCGTGGAGTACTACATTCTCAAACCAGATTTTAAAGGATTCCCACAGATAAAGTTCCAATAAACATGAATTCAAATCAAAATTTTTTAAAAATTATTAAGAATCAAGGTTTTAGAGAGAATCAGAAATATAATGAATGCAAAATCAGACGTCAATAATATAAAATATTGGATTATTAGAAACAATAAAAATGTGAGATTATATATATATATCACAATACATAAAGAAAAAAAAAGAGAACCAAACACATAAACTATAGAGAATGACTAGGAAGGTTTTAAAAGAATCAAATTAAACTTCTAAAAATGAAAATATAATAATTAGTATTAAAAATTCTATGTGAGTGTTAAATAGTAAACTATATATACCTGAACATATATGTAGTAGATTGAAAGATAAACCTGAAGAAATTACATGGAATGAAGGAGAGTTACAGAAATGGCATATTTGAATGAAGGTTAAGAAACCTAGAAGTTAAAGTAGAAAAGTCTAACTTAGAGCTAAATTAGGATTCCAGAAAGTTGTAAAAACTAGAGGCATTATTTGAAGAGATAATGGCTTAGAACTTTCTAAATTAAAGAAAAATACTTCCTCAACTATTGGGAAGCCCATTAGGTCCTAAACATAATAAATAAAATTAAGTTCATAATTATACACTTTATATTCAAGCTGCAAAGCACCGATGACAAAAGTCATTAAAAGCAGAGAAGATAGAAAATAGAGAAAAGACAAATTGCCTACAAAGAACAATATTTAAACTACTTTCTATAATAACAATGGATGCCAGAAGCCAGTGTAACATACAAATTGCTATGAAAAAAATTACTGGGAACCTAGATTTGTACATAAGCAACATTATTTTTCTTTTTTCAAGAAGAGGGTAAAATACAAACATTTCAAGACTATTACAAAGTAAATGTTGATTCACAACCTCAGGATTTCCTCAGGTGAAATCTGAAACTGATCCCTGTACACTAAGGGCAAGGAGAGACCGAAGAAAGAAGCAGACCACTCCTGATGGATAGGTGGCAGTTTTAATAAGCAAGGGAACTTACTTAAGAGGCTGGTCTTGGGCCCCCATAAGGCGAAATCTTTATACCTTCCTGCCAGAATCTTAAAAGTTTATATAGAGGCCTTAACTGGTTTCAGTTGTATATCCAGTTCAGATGATCTCAATAACACATTACTCTTTTATGGCTGCGTCCTTGAAACAGCTCCTAGTGTGGAAACTGAGGGCTGAACATACATTCCAAGGACAGGGGAGGAGATGAGGAGCCTCCAATTACCCGGCTGTAGCTCTAGGGTCGACCAGAGATCACGACTTCTAGATGACCTCCTTCAACACTCCACCCCTCTTGACCAGCTCTTACAATCTTACATGCTTCCCTCTTCAGCAATGTGCCTTGAGTGATCAGCAAGGGGTTTTATTAGCATGGCAGCTATCTGGCTGCATTGAAGGCAGATGCCACAGCAACAATATAGGTATATGCAAAAGAAAACGTAGATTAAGATAACAATTCCCAAAATAAGTAATTTTTTCCATCAGGAGCTCCGTGATACAAATCGCTGATTTACTAAGTCCCCTAGGCTGGAGGTTGGGTCACTCAGGGTGTTTACTTGTGTCCTCATGTGATTTAATAAAGATGATATATTAGCTGACTCATCAGAACACACAGCATTCTGTTTGAAGAATGGCACAGGTGCTTCCTTGCGAGGCAGTAATAATGTCCAAGCCCATTCTATTTCGCAGGACAGCTTCTCTCATTAGAGACATTTCAGTGTTCAGTAAAGACAGGCTTTGTTGGCTATCATTTAAAGGCTTTCTGGGTGAAGTTAATAAGGACCTCTATGTGTGCTGTAACATCATCCAGGCCAATGAAGGTGAAAAAAGTGGCAGACGAATGATCTGTATCAGTGGAAAACAGAACGTGCCCCCCTAGCCTTGAGGAGAGGAAGACTGGCAGCTTTAGGAATTTGACCTGGTTGTTCATATCACACATGTTGGCCGGGGGAGGTAGCACTGTCAGGCATGAGGAAATGGACTGGAGGCAGGATATACTGGACCAGGATCCCCACCTTCTCCCTTTTTTCAATGATATGTGTTCCATTTCAGGTATAGTTCGTTTCAATAGATCTGTCTTGCAAGCAAGACAATGCTCCACAATCCCAGTGGAGAGTGAGTAGTTCCCCCCCACCCAAGGGACATCACATTGCAAACTTCAGTAGATAAGTCTTTCCCAGGCATGATGGGGCTTGGTGTTCTCAGCAGCATAGCCCGTTCATCCATGATGAGAGTCAGGGCAATGGCTGTTTCCCTCGACTTCCATACCTTACGGTGTTGGGTGTTTTAGCAGGGGTCCCCGGTCTGGCATATGGGGCAGAAGGTCCTACTGGTTGATCATTCAAATGTATTAAAGCCTGGGATAGTACCTTAGTCCACCCAGCCAAGGTGGTTTTATTTGTTAGTAATTTAATCCGCTGCTTTAATATTCCATTCTTTCTTTCTACCAATCCCACTGCTTGTGGGTTACGGGGGAGATGGAACCTCCATTCAATGTCATGTTCTTTTGCCCAGTCTTACACAACATGACCTTTAAAAAGTGACCCTTGATCACTATCTATTCAGTGAGGATATCCATACATGGTACTCAGCTTCTCTAATCCCCTAATGGTGGCAGCCTGGTTTGCACAGCAACAAGGGAAAGATGGGTTAGGCCAGAGGCAGTGTCCACACCAACAAAGGCATATTTAGAACCCTTACTGGGAGGGAGAGGGTCAATATAATCAATTTGCCAGTCTCTCACCAGTTGAGAACTCTGGTAAATGGCCCCAGACTCCTTTGACAGTTGCCTTGGGCACTGTTTAGAACACACAGGACATGCTGTTATTGTGTTAACAAAGTCACTGCATTTCAAGGGCAATCTGGCATCCTTGGCAATACACTATCCCACCCAAAGCACTGGGGCAGGTGCTTTTCTATGCACCCAATCTGTTGTATCTACTGAAAGCTTCCTTGCTAGAGCTCATACCTGGGCTAGGGCATCAGCTTCCTGATTGTCAGAGGGTGTCAGCACCTTATGAGCCCAGAGTGTGGTCAACAGTGAGGACTGCCTCAGGCTCTTGCAGGATAATCCAAATGTCTTTCCACATAACAAGCCCCACAAGGGCTTGTTCATGATCATCCACACCTCAGCATCCCATTTTCCAATCCATAGAGTTAATCCCCTTAGAACAGTCCAACTGTCAGTGCAAAGCGTTAACAACCACCTAAACCACTCTGAGTTCAGCCCCCTAGCTGCTGCTGTTTGTTCCTGTTTCCATCCAGATGGTGTCAGTGTTGGGCTAAATAGTGATTGCAATCAATGTGGGTGGGTTGCCCCAACTTGATCCAGCTGTATACCAGGCATCAGTGGGAATTCCCCTGCTCCCTCTATACAGGCCTCAGGGACCACCAGAGGAATGGGGTGGGAGGGCATTTGGAGGATCTACGTATTTTACAGGGCTTAGTAGCACCGCATTTGTGTGTGTGTGTGTGTGTTTGTGTGTGTGTGTATTTATTCTAGTGGTTATGTTTCTCTGGAGAACTCTGACTTATAAAGAGAGGTAAGGAGAGAGGTTAGCATTTGTAGCATGAGGAATCCTTGTGATGGAATTATTCTGTATCTTGACTGTGGTGGTGCTCAATGAATCTACACTTACGATAAAATCGTATAGAACTAAACACACACACACACACATACACACAAATGAGTGCATGTAAATCTGGTGGAATCTGAATAAAATTGGTAGATGATATCAATTTCTATTTCCGGTTTGGTACTGTACTATATTTAGGGAAAATGTTATCCTTGGGGAAAATGCATGAAGGGTACATGGGATGTCTCTTTGTTATTCCTTATAACTGCATTTAGTCTATGATTATCTCAAAAAAATTTTACAGTATTTTTTTTAAAAATTAAGTAAATGAATAAAATGGATACTACACTTCAAGGTAAGATGCAAGGTCATCATGCAGAACTTGCAGATAGTTATCTGAAAACTAATTTTGTGACCTCAACTGGTCCATCTACCTCCGGATTGTAAAAGAGATTTAAGATAGGGGGTGAAGAACTGAGGTAAGAAGATGGTTGTTGGTGAGGGCTGTGGGTTGTTTCAGGTCCAAGCTCCTTCAGTCTCACAGGAGGTGACAGGTGTCTGTCTCGTATCTAAAGTCTGAGGAAGAGACCTCAATGAGACCACACAGAGGACCTGATGTTTGTCTGCTAGAGGTTATTGGACACAGATGACCAGTGTCTATCTCAGGCTTGAATTTCACATGGTGGGAATGTGTGTCTGGCTTACTGCTCTGACAAAGGTACAGACAGAGTTTTCTGCATTCAGGGCAATTCTCCAACATTGCCGGTGTTTGTTGAAATAAAGAATACCTAAATGTTTACTAAGGATACATACGGTACAGAAGTAAGAATAAGCAGAAGATAGCTGGGCCTAACACTGGATACTCAGCAGGTAAAAGGGGACTTCTAAGTGACCTGCCAAAATAGAAGTGCATTTGGCTGCATCAAGGCAACCGCAGGTGAAAGATTCCCCAGGGATGAGGCACTGTCCCCCAAAACCACAGTCAGCTTTAAACACTTGTCAAACCTAGATGCTAAATCATCATTTATGTTAGTCAATTAAGAGTTTTCTACCACCCCTCCTGACCTTCCTCTCCTAAAATACATGTGCTGTTAGATCATTTGCCTATTGGCTCTTTGATCAGATTCTCCATCCTGGCCCAGTTCTGTTCTACACTGCAGGAAACTTCATTTCCCAAGAACTTGCCCGTTTTCATTTAGGCCTTGACATGTACCTATTGTCATCTCAAAGTAGGTACCTCTTGAAAAAGTGCATGTAAAGCATATACTAAAAAGCATCAAAATCTATTAATGGAAGGAGCCAAAAATCCAGTAGGCATAAATGAACTCAGGCACATGACAATCAGATGGATTTAAATGAAAGATCCAACTCAATGGGAACCCCTTTTTCATTGTAAATTTAACAAGATGAGTTAGTAAGAAAAGGGCTGACTGGTATCAACATCTCCTTCTCCCAGCTGTTACACTTGGGGTAGAAGCCAACAAGGGGATTTTAAAAAAATAAATTTTAATAACTTAATAGCTACCGCTTCAGTCCTTGCTTTTTAAAAATATCAGTTTGAAATATATTTTGAACGTGAGTACACACAATAAAGAGAAAATATAGATGCATAGTGCTGGAGATGCATCAACCAAATTATCTTTATCTGTTGCCTACTGTAGTAGACAAAGTTCGACACACAACTAACATTATTGAAAGAGCAGCCATAGTCCAAAAGATGGTTGAAAACTACTAGCAAAGTAGCTTAAATCCCTGGACTAATTACTAAAAATAATTTACTGCTTATCTGGGAGCTAACTTTATTACAGCATTGAATTCCATTTCGATTTATCTATAGCGTGCTTGAGTGTATATATTGCTATAGCATTTTTAACGGTTGCTTCAGGTATTATATTATACATGCAAAATTTATCAGTCTACTTGTATTGATTGACATTTTACCAGTTCAAGTAAAGCATAGATTCATTACCTCCCTTTACACAGCTTTACACTTCCCCATTTATAACTTAATTGTCTTAAATATTTCCTCTCCCTACACTGAGAATCACAACACACTGTCTTGTAATTTTTGCTTCCACAAACCTGGAGGATCTCCAAAGACTAGGGCTTGGGGCTGCTTCTCAAGGGCTGGATCTTAGGTATGAAAACCTGAGGGTTCTCACCAAATGGTACGAACTGAGGAAAATGTCTGGACTGAGGACCTTTAGAGGGAGAAAGCTTCAATAATGACTGAACTAGAATTTTTCGCGCCCTGTGCAGTTGGTTCTGGCATCAGATTAATCAATAATTTTACTTAGAAAAAAATAACGTGACTTCTATTGCACCTGATTGAGAGGATTGCAAATTCATATTCAATTCAGAATTAAGCTCACAATGATAAAATTACTTTTTAAAAATATATTATTTTACAGATTTTACATAATTTTAATGATTTTACAGAACTATTAGTTGGCTTTTGTAGTGTCTGCACAGGTCACAATGCCCCCCACCAACCCCCAACTACCACTCTGCCCCGCAGCAGAAGGCCCACTAGTCATTTTCTATAACGTGATACTTGCCAGCCTCCCAGACTGTGGTCCTCAACCTTAGCTGCTCATTAGAATCACCCAAGGAACTTAAAAATCCTGTGCCCTAGCCTCAACCCCCAGAGTTTCAAATTTAATTGGACACAGTAGTATCTAAAATTCACTAGATGAATCTAATGTACTGCCAAACTACCTTACTGGCACATGCTCCAACTTGAGGCAATCAGAACTCTCAGGGAGTCTGACTTAGGACGACGAAGAGAAAACAACTAGTTCACTCCTGTGGGCTGGGTCTTATGCTTCTGAATAATAGAGGAGTCAAGAGATGAACAAGAGAAGCAAATATTTCTGCAATGAGAGGAGAAAGAAGCGGAGTTACTGAGAGGAGCAGAAAGGTGAAGGTAGAAAAGGGACCTTGGTCCCCAGGGGGCTGGCTGCACTCCTGGCTTGAGGTTCCATGTGTAACCCTCTTGTCTTTATAACCAATTTCTTTTGCTCTTTAACCCTGCAGGGATTTGTTTTTGCTACATCCAACCAAAGGAATCCTAACTGATCCAATAGTTCTACTCAAAATCTCCAGCTCATTAATCTATAAGTGTAAATGGATGCTGCCACTACAAATGTCACTCATTACCTAATGTACTCATTTGGCATTTAGGAATTTATGTTCTACATCTGAATCATTTTAGGCCATTACTTACCCGTAGATGTGTAGATGCTGGGTGGTAAGAATTGAGTATTGTACATCTGTACCTAATAGTCTAAACATATTAGGAATTTATTGTTTGTCTATGATAAAACTTTTATAATTAAACAGGTTACTTACCTTATAACAAAGTTTGTGAGCATTGGTAAGAAGAACGATGTGATTGAAATAAATTAAAAATAACATTAAATGAATAACTAGTATGGTGTTTTACCTAGGGGACAATGTATCCATCCCTTTTCTCAAACCCTACACAATTGTCTGACTCCCAAATCATCTTGTATTATTCTCTAGAAGGTGAATGTACACAATGAGTTACTAGATTGTTACTGCTTAGTGGAAAAATGTCTAAGTCAATAACCTCTTAAAACCAGCTGCATGTCCGCTACGGAGTAGAAGATGCTCAATGAATCTTTTCTTGCTAAAAGTAAGATTTCTTTTTCCAACAAAATGATAAGCTCTTCTGAACAACAGCTACGTTTTCAACTTCAGTCATTACAACATCTAGCACAGTGCTTTGTGCAGAATAGAGGCTTTATTAATGAATCTGTTAAAATGAATAAATGAGGATCAGTTCAGTTTTTATATACCAGTTGTACATATTAAAGATAAATGTTAGCACCAAGCCTACACATGAGGAAAAGTGATATTTTTACAACGCCATTTACAATAACTTTTTAATTCTATTAACATCTCTACTTCCCATATTGTAAAAATGCAATCCATATAACTGTTATTCATAATTGACTCTCCTTTGGTAATAAATAGCTTTTGTGCAGATTGTAAATTTGCTAGTCCCAAGGAAATCACACGGGGAAAAACCTTAACTCATCACCAAATTCCACTAACATCCAGAGAGTGTATGATGTTCTAGTACAAGTCTTACTGACATAAACAGATGATGACAGAAGACAAAAATGTGTTTGTAATGGTCACATAAACATTTTAGGTTTTTATTAGGGAAAAATCATAATTTGCTCATTCATTGAAATAATTTCTTTAGACAGAAAAAAATCCATTTTCCATTCACTTGGGAATGTTTAGAATATTCACAGATATAGTAACCCAATATTTCTTCAAATGCTGCATTTTGGATTGATTAAAACGTTTATATATTATTAAAGGATATTGGAATTTCAAAGCTTCTAAAGGCATTTTTTCCATTGAGAGAGATCAAAAGCAAAACACTGAGTTACAGTTACAAATCTACACTCTTATAGATATGGGAATAATATATTTTGTTCCATCAACATGTCTACTTTACATTATTCAGCAAAAGCTTTGTGAAATAAGAATCATGGGAATATAAGATTATAAAAGGAAAAGGTACAAATAACAGCTTCATAAACTGAGAAATGTACATAAATAAATCATGTATATGTGGGCAGTTTGCTTAGCTGGCAAGAAACAAAATATGGAAAATCTGCTTGTTAAACAATAACTACAGAGTGTGCTTTTATGATGTTTTTCACCACAGTAATTCATATTAGAGATAGAAGCAGTTGCATGTTAAATAAAATCATTGAGCATTGTTCCCCTTGCATTGCAAAGAGCTGACTTATGTTGTTTTTAGATGCCTCCCATTAGAAAGTAAATATTCCTTCAATGCTATGCATTTCACAAAATTTAATAAAGACGAACTGTAAATAAAGTCACAGGGAGATTTCAGACAGTTTTATTAGGAGATTGTTGAAAAGAAAAAGAAAATTAAATACAATAACAGTAAACATGGTTCTCACATTGAAACCAGGCTCAAAGAACTAGGCTACCATAGAAAAATTTCCAATTCTTGCATTATGATGTAAAAACAGATTTTTGTACAGATTTTGCACAACAAAATTCGTAATAACCTTTTATCATTTTTAGAAAACTTTAAATATATAGATAAAAATAGACAATTTTCATAGGTCCTACATGAAGATGAGTATGTTCTGTTCCAAGGGCTTGCATAGAGCGCAAATGTGGTTATAATATAGAACAACTAGACATTAATATTTTTAGGATTACAAAAGCATGGAAACCATAAAATGGGCACAATTTTACTTGTTTATACCAAAAAACAAACTTCAAACCAACCTGTTTAACTAAAAAAAGGGAAAAAACTTAAGTTACAGACTTAAAATAACATTTCATGAATTGTAATATTTACAACATGTTAGTAAGATTCTCTCTTAGCATATAGCTGATAGCTTTCTTCTTTAATCCTTGCTAAAACTTCCTTTATATCAAACCAAACACTAAAGCATTCTCAGAGGTCTTGAAAGTATGTTTTTAAAACTATTTAACAGGAGACTCTATGCAAGGAGCAGAGCAATGGCTGATTCTACTGCTTATGTAAGTTGTAGGCTTCTTAAAAAATCTTTCAAAAAATGTATGATTCAAAATCTTGCCACAAGTCCCTCCAATTTTAAATGTTGTAATCCTTTAAAGACTGCATACAGGGAAAAACAAGAAATACATACAACAAGGAATAGAATCTCTTGTGCTCAAACAACAAAAGATGGTTATGGAAGAGCTATGCTTAGAAAACCAAATTTCTACAAAGCATTTACTAACAGTATTTTAAATAAAAATATTGCTCCCTTTTAAGCAAGCTAAGATAGGAACTGTATATATAACCTTTCATTGTATTAAAAAGTGGACTTAGCTGGTTAATAGCGAGCTACAAAAAAGAAACATGTTCCAGTATTGCAAGGAAGACCTAAAAACTACAGAAGCTTCGTGCCCGAGTATCTATAATTTTAAGTTTTTTCTTAATCAAATAGTTAATACCCAATCAGAACTATTATTTTTAAACTAGTTTTCTTGGACATTTAAGATTTTGCTGTTTATGGTAATAAATAATGTTATGATCATAATTTTAAGGTGACAGCAAAATCATAAAATGTATAGCGACTGTACTGATTCACAATATCAGTCTTTAAAGGTGTATTTTCAGATATGTAAAAACAAAGAGAAGGTAACTTCAGTGTGTAATAAGCACTGTTTGCAGCTTTACTTCCAGTTATCTGCACAAAAGTGAACACACATACTGTAACTTTCAAAAAGACAGTGAAAATAACACGTAGGCACCCTTCCCTCTGACCAGGGTGGGAAGCACAACACATTTTAACTTTATCACTCAGCGCTACATGGTATTGGACTGATACATCAAAGGGTTGTCAGGTTTTGTTTTTCAGCAACATTAACATAATATGACATTAACATATAAAAATATTTCTGGTGTTTTGATTTACTGCTCAGCCACGATCCATTCTCAATAGTGCAGTTTGGGGCACTGACTAGGGTTCAATATACAAATAAAAGTGGCTGACACAGAGTTCGGATGTCACCAGATGCTTATGATCTCATTCATTAATACTGTGACTCCAGACAAATATTTACATGCCTGCATGCGTTAAAACCAGAAAGCTGTCTTTCTGACCAACAGGGTGACAAAACATATTTTCTAAAATTTTCATTTTCCTATACTCTAGTATACTACTGCATACGTAATACCTTCCTTGTATGTTTTATGTTTATATACTGTACATGTGACCAACAGTTTGAATAAGAAGCATCATTATTATTTTAATTCTATATACCACTACCAGTTTGGAATGAAAACATGTTACTTTTTTTTTTTTTTTAAGTAAAGAGACCTTCAGTGAAACCTTTTGGCTTATATTCAATGCTTCTTTTCAGATATGCAAAATGTTATTTCACTGGGTTGTTGTCAACATCCATTTGTTGGTCTTTTGGAAAGTATGTGAAAAAAAAAATCTTTAGGAGAAAACCCACAATTAGAGAGTTTAAAATTGAATGTAACAGAATATTACTCTCATTTTATTGATTTTTTAAGGAATCCTCTATGCCCTCTACAAGTTCATTTCTAAGTGTTCTTGCTGGTTTCTGGAGGACAAAATTCTGTAAGTCTGGGTGACCACTGCCACAAGAGTCTCTTGATGTGCTCAGATACAGAATTTTCAGAAGAGGGAAATGATTCATTCCATTAAAAAAACAAAGCTAGGTCTTATTCAGACCAGCCTTTAACTCTGTATACAAGTGTCCAGCAGCAAAGTTGCAGGTAATAACTGTAAGAAGTTTGATACTTGTACATTTACAAACATTCTCAGGTCTCTGGTATGAACCACAGGTGAAAATCAATGGAGGAAACTCTTTTTTTGTAGAATACTTAAACTTTTAAAGAACGTTAATACACAAAATTGAAGAAGTTCCCTTAAAAGGACTTTATTTTTTCCGAACTTTCCAATGACGAACGTCTGACTGCAAAGTTCTTTACTTTAACATGGATTTCTTCAACAGGAAAGATTCAGTACATGACAGTAGTTTTCAAATACAGTCTTCCATCTAAAAATAAACAATAAAAATAATTAATTACATGTATTTGTGGGACAAATGTGAATATAAAAACTACGTAACCTGATATAAAATTTGTGGGTTTTGTTCTGTCTTCACTTGTTTAGGAAGTAACATTTTTCACATATTCTCAAAGTTAATTTCATAATTACTTTGAGTTTTTGTGATTGAAAAAACATAGCATTTCTAGTTCTCATAAATATATATTTGCTATTTTGATATCAGTTCCAGAGCACTCAGAATGCATGTGTGTTTTACTGATATGCAAAGCTAGTTGATTTCTGTTGAATGACAATTACTTCCTCCAAGCTTGCAGAACCAAATTTTCTCTGAATGCACTCAAGTGTATCTTCATCACGAAAGACTGAGCTCCCATCTTACTCCTTAGCAGTGTTGTTAAATACACCATGTAATGTAACTATTGTGCACATTTGTTGCTATTTATATGAAAGCCACCCAGGTTATTTCATCACTATCAATGAACTATAGCCTTTCCTCTTGAAATGAGATTAACCAAACAATTAAATGTTAAGATGGAAATATATTACTCAATTTTCACCAGTTGGGAAGCACATAGTTATGTGAAAAAGAAAAGTAAATCAAATCTTGGACACGTTCAATAAATCCATTTGAATAAAGCAGAAATAAGAAATGGGAAATTAAAAATCCAGAGGAAAAACAAAACATAAGGCTATTTTTCAAATGTAACACCCTCTAAACTGTCCACTTAGTGGTGTGGTCTAAATTTTGAATGTATTTGTGTAAAATACGTCTAAATTTCAAGTTTTAACACCTACAGTAGAAGGTAAACAGAAAAGGAAAGTTTTCCAAACATTTTTAAAAAATGCATATTGCCATGTTAATGTTTGCAAGATGTCTGGTAGCTCCAAGAATTAAAATGTAAGGAAACAGAAATAACCTACAGTAAATTCAGGAAATAGAAAAGATAATCTAAATATTTGCAGATCTCACATTCAACACAAAGCTAATTGAGTGCTTTTACATAATCTGCAGTAGATATAATAATTAGTAAGAAATATAAAACCAATGTTAAAACATTCTTTTACTTCATAGAAATATTGGTGTGCCCAAATTTTATATTCTTATCACACGTTTAATCTTAGCTTAATTTTGTACGGTTGGAATATTACCTCCAGGATGTCATGGAGGTGATGTTTTGCTCATTGATATATACCAAGCACCTCATATATGTTCGATAAATGTGTGTTGAAAGAATGAATGAATCAGAGATAGGTTTTGAGTGATTTACACAAAGTAGATATTGAAACATTGAAATATATTAAAATATACATATATTTAACTTATTATATTGTTAATATCCAATATCCACCACTTGCCCTCAACAACATGGGCAGAAAAGTCCATGAGATTAGCCTCATATGGGCTAATTTCTAATAAGGTGTGTCAAGTATTAGCTGCCTCTATAAAATTAATCCAGTTCAACTTTAAGGATAATGGTAACTTTTACTTGCAAGTCTCCAAATATTCTTAGCTTTCCAGTTCAGTAATCATATATCAGAGTTATTCTTAATATATGAGACATCTAATAATCACAATGAAAATCTTCTCCTCCTAAATAGCTCACACCTTTGGATATAAGATATAATCTACGATTCACCAGTAAAAATATATTCTTAATCCTACTGAACTCTTTTTTTGAATAATGACTTCTAGTTCTACAAAAACTATGCTGAATAATCACCCTAGATATGTGTTCTAAAAATATTTTACCTTCTTGGCCCCTAACGATAGTCTGTCATTGATACTAAATATTACGATACTCAGCAGTAGCTATTGTAATATTCAATAAACACAGGAACTTCCTAAATCAGGTATTAATCAAATATCAATATCAAAGCCATATAATTTTGATGAAAATTTCTTTCCAAGTAAGGATATGACAGTACCGTATTAACATATTGTGAAATATTTATTGTTTTTGCATGGAACATGGCATGATTTCTTCTGTTTGCTCGGCTTGATTGCACCCACCTGTGAGACAAAACTATGATTTTCTTACTCACATTATATAAATGTACTAATATATAACAATTTCTAATTTCAGCTTAGCAGGAGTTTCAATTATTCACTTTGTAAATAAACCTAATAAATAAACCTATAATATCAAATAAACCTTGATATTATAAAAATAAACTTCAGTCTTTCATATACTTAGTACCACGTGGCTAAAACTTGAAACTTTTTAAAGATAATTTTGATCCTAATAATTTTTACTATACAAAGCAACATATTTTTTTAAAAAATTCTAGTAAAAGAAGATATAGAGATAACTGAAGAATATAGAGTGCTGATAATTTTACTCAAGTTTTCTAATTCTTAGTTTTTAATGAATTTATTGCTACTTTTCTCTCCTTTCAATTGTCCTATTATTTCTATAATATATTCAATATTAAGAGTATCATTCCCATTCTTATTTTTTAAAAATAGACAATATTTCCTAGGATTGGACAGAGAGAAGAGAGAGATTCTCAACTTCCCCAAAATTCAAATTCCATTAAGCTAGAAACTCCCCAATACCTGTGAAAAAGTAATTATTTGCTCAAAATTAACAGTTCAGTGCTCACTTTGGATTTTTTAAATCTTTGTACATTAAAGAAAAAAATTAAAGTCTTGAAAAATGGTTTTCTAATCTTTTGTGATGTCTACAGCATATAAGGTAGAAAGAATCTAGTAGCAAAGAGTGGATATATAAAAATAATCCATTAAGTATGAATAATTGTATTAAAAGATCCACTAGCCAAATTTACAGGGCTGGCCCCGTGGCCTAGCAGTTAAGTTTGGCACACTCTGCTTCAGGCGCCCAGGTTTGGTTCCTGGGCGTGGAACTACACCACTCGTTGGTGGCCACACTGTGGTGGTGACCCACACACAAAATAGAGGAAGACTGCACAGATGTTAGCTCAGGGTGAATCTTCCTCAGCAAAAAAAAAAAGATCCACCAGCCAAATTCTTCACCAAGGTGCTGCAAGATTTGGTATTGATTTTCCTCTCTAATCTTAGCTATTACCACTCTCCCTCACTCAGTGACCCTGGTTCTCCTTTGCATTCTATGGCACACCAAACTGTGCTGCATTGGAGTATTCAGGCTGGTTCTTCCTTCTAGAAGCCTAGATGATAAGTACCTCCTCCCTCCTTGCTTATTTTTCTGTTCCCTTCTATTGAACTTCTCTACATAAAATATGCCTATTTATTCTTCAATACAAGCACCCTAAGAATTAACTCCATCGCACTTGTCTAACTTTGAAGTCACACATGGGGAGCCTACTACATGGTGAGACCCAGGAAAGCAGCAGCCATATTTCTTTTCCCACAGTATTAGAGTGAGAAGGCTTTATCATGATTCTTACCTTAAAAGTTTTAATGTAGTCTCAAATGCTAAACTTTTCGATAAAGAAATTAATTAATATGCCTATGTAATAAAAATAATTATCCTTAGCATGTTAGAAATTTTAAAGTCTATCATATTTATTTTAAAATAAAACTATATTCATTTAAAAAATATGACAATAATTATTATTTTGTAAGTATCTTTTTACCATAGATCATACACAAAATACATTTATAAAAATTACATACACTATATTTATTGCTCAGTATCTGATCTACTATAATTTCACTTTTAATAAATATGTCTCCTATTAAATTTTTGACCAATGTTCTTAGCAGATGGACAAATGCATCAAGCATTAAAGATGCCAGCTATAAAATAGATCCCACCTGCTATAGTCAAGGCATTTCCATGATTAAATAATACTTAGACATCAGAGATTATCTGCCTTAGAATTAACTGGAAGCAGAAATACAGTACGCATAGATAGACCCTAGAAGAGTGACTCCCTCTCCGTCTACAGAGCCCGACTTTCAAAGCAATTCTACTTCACAATTCTGTCATCTTTATGGAAACATACTTATGGATAATTCAAAGTCTATAAGAAAAAAATGTTTTAACTAATTTTATACTGTTCCAGAGAAGTTATATTGGTCCTGCAACCTACAGCCAAGAGCCACATAACAAACCACCTGAATGGCAAGGCTGCTAGGAAGGGTATATGGACCCATAGTTCAAACTGTGCTATGTTTGGTTTATATTTTTATTTTTTTATTGGTTTATAACATTGTATAAATTTCAGGTGTACATCATTATACTTCTATTTCTGCATGGATTACATCATGTTCTCATGCTCACCACCCGAGTGCTATGTTTTTGTGTTACATAACAATGGTTCCCAGGCTCTCCTTCCCCGACTCTTCAAACAGCAAGCAAAGCCATGGGGCCATAAAGAAGACCTTGCACAAAGAAGCTACAAGATGGAAATCATTGGAATCCCTGGAGTGTTTCCATGGCTAAGACTTCATCATTTAGAAATGTGTTGTTTCCATCTGGAAACTCAGAGGGCTTATTCACATGTTTTGTTTTAAAGGCTGCCCTTTGTGCATGATATTCACCTTCTAACTAGATAATAGCACACCTATCCATTTCTTACATTGTCTTTACTTATTTCTGCCTGTGTTGGCCACAAAAAAAAATTTTTTTTTATTCCTGATACTGAGCCAGGTTTACCAAATAATTATTCCTTGATATCTCAAAACTTTTCTCGAAAACTTGAAAACTTTTCTTTAAGATTAAGTAAATTAGCAAAAAAGGCAATAATGATTATTATCAATATAGCTAATATTTTCTGAGCATCTATTGTGTTCAAGGTACTTTATAGATTTTAAGTGTGAACTTCCCAACATCTCAAGAAAATAGGTATTCTTAGTGCCTTTTACAAATAGGCTATTAAGGCTCAAAAAATTTAAGTATCTTGTACATTTTCATAGAGCTGGCAAATGGAAGTACAGTGATTTGATATTTATGTGAATCCAAATTTTGTGTCCATTCCACTATGTCACTTTCCTCTAATAAGCAATTGGACTATTACTGGAGGAGAAATATGATGTCTCTGACTTGCAGAGGAAGGGACTGACTCTTGAACATCTCAGTACCATCAGTCTCCCTGCCTTGTGGATCTATGCCTCATCATCCTCCCAGAGACAGGGCTTCCTCTTAATATGCAGACCATCAACTGAACAAATTGAAATCAGAACTAGAATTCTGATACTTTGATTTCAGAGAAAATATCTTCCTTTGACACAATGATTATTTGCTTTTGTATGGGAGGTTGATATGACAGAAAAATCATCAAGCTACACGTTGTGCATGGGAGTACTTAATTAAAAAGTCTGTTCTAATTAAAAGCATTTGGGAGTAGGGATTTAGTGAAACTATTTAAATTACAAATTCTTAATAGTTCCAAACTCCATTGTGATTTGATGCTTACAGCTATAATTTGATGTACAAGAAAGTATCTAGATGAAGGAATAGTTTACTGCAGGTGTGAATTTTTGTATGCTGTTTATTGTTATTAGGCAGATTTAGATGTACAGATGATCAGTTGAAGGAAAAAATTTAAATTCCTTGTAAAAATGGATCTCAGGTTTTAATATTAAAGTTGAAACCATCAAATCAAATCATTAAGTATTAGATTCTATATGTTATTTATTTGCTGTGGCTAAGGAGGGAGAAATGGGGAACCTATTATAAAATTTCCAGTTTTGTCCTGTTTTGTGTTTGTGTATTGTTTACTGTTTTGAGTTAATGTTTTTGCTGGTATAATTATATATAGTTATTGACCATGTCTACTATATATACACAGATATAGAATTTAGCTTTTGTTCCATATATAAAACTAGAATATTAAGTAGCTTCATCATTTATTTTAAAAACTAATGAAATTTGTTCAAAAACAATCACATAATATAATAATATTTTATATTAGCAGATGACATACAAATTGGAACAACTTCAAATTGCTTAGTTGAGTGACACCAGAAATCCAGTTCTTTCATTGTGTGAAAACTACATGAAATCATAACAAGGGAGTATGCTAGTGAAAGGTATCACACAATATCCAAATAGATATATACCAGTTTTGAATAGAACTCTCTTGCAAACATTCACAATGATCTCTTCGTACATGTCTTTTGCACAAAGGGATTAAGAAATTACATTTCCTTTTAGGAAGTAGCTTTATTAAAAATGGCATCTATTTGTTCAAAACTTAGATCCAGACACCTGTAATCTAACAAAGTTTGCTGCTTTCACAAAACAGTTGTATGTGCACATACCTAACTATTCCAGAGCTGAGGAAAATATTAATACAACAGAAGGCAAATGTATAAGATCCTGTGTCTAGAAAGTTTAATATTTACTTAAAGAATATTAGGTTAATATGAAATATAGTAGCCCTGAGCCTTTCTCCACACAATGTCTTAATCATGTGAAGTAAGGGAAACCAAAACAAGTGATGAAAACAAATGTTAATGATTCATGTGATATTTGATAAGACAACGAAAGGAAGTCAAAATAAAAGCAAACAAACAGGAACAGATGGGAAGGATCTTTGTCAAGTCATAACCCCTCTTCTAAAACCCCCAAAGGAAGAAGCTAATTAAAGAAAATATTGTTTCTTGCTTTTTTTATAATTTTATATTTAGAGTAAGAACATTCTGCTACTGCTAAAGCAATGAAGCAGAGACACAAAGTCTACATTTAACATGAGAAATATTTTAAGAGAGATTGATGTTCAGCACAGGCCCTTTTATAAGAGGATACTGAGTAAACATCACTTCTCATAAAACGCAGATAATAACAGTATAAGTGATTTCCAGAAGTTATATTCAAGGTTGTGTCAAATATAATTAAAAAGTAAAAACTGAAAAAGTTGCAACAGATTTTGAATTTTATGTAATTTAGAGTTATAACTGCAGAACATGAGGCCCACAGATTGGGTAAAAATGAGAGAAGACTAGATCCAAGATCCCTTTGGAATGCTTTCTCCATAAGTACCCGGTGCTATTCTAGAGAGTGGGCATGGACTGTCTAAGAGAGCACAACAACGGTATTCTGTCTATACAATCCAAATATACTAGTACAAGCTATAGGTAATGGATTACCTAATGGACCAATATGGCCCAGCTCATTTGAAGTCAGATTAAATAATATGTTTTATTACAAGGCTAGTATGAAGTAAAGTTTTTTTTTTTTTTCGTGAGGAAGATCAGCCCTGAGCTAACATCCCTGTCAATCGTCTTCTTTTTGCTGAGGAAGACCAGCCCTGAGCTAACATCTATTGCCAATCCTCCTCCTTTTTTTCCCCAAAGCCCTGGTAGATAGTTGTATGTCATAGTTGCACATCCTTCTAGCTGTTGTATGTGGGACGCGGCCTCAGCATGGCCGGACAAGCGGTGCGTCCGAGCGTGCCCAGGATCTGAACCCGGGTTGCCAGTAGCGGAGCGCACACACTTAACTGCTAAGCCACGGGGCCGGCCCCTGAAGTAAAGCTCTTGATTTGGCTAATACTGAAGACAAAAAATTATAATCAAGAACTGCTTTTATATATTTCTCAGTTCTCTTCAAAGAAGAAAGTACTTGAGAGAACACAGTCTTGTTTAAAAGGAGCTATAATATACAGGTTGAAAGGTAACTGTGTTTTAGGACAAAGACAGGGAAAGCGAAACCCTGTCCTTTCCATGGGAAGGGACTTTGTATTAGACTCTAGGTAAGCACAGAAATTGAGGAGAGACCCAAGCTTTGACAATTTGAAGCAGGTGGAACTAGACTTTAGGTACTGTGGAGCTAGAAGAGATCATCATCACAGGTCAAGCTGATCTAATCACAACATTCTTTCTAAAGGGGAAACTAAATAGACAAACCAGTAATGAAAGCTGAACTGAAGAATGTGAAGAGAAGGCATTTGAAGATCTACAGATGGCTATGATTAATCTTAGCTGGCTTGGAGTTATTTAGTCAAATCCAGCCCTAGGCAAAATACTTTTCCCAAAAGGCTAGATCAGCTTACAGTATCTCAGTTCCTCTGAGAAGTGACATTCTTGTCGTCAGTATCTTAAAGAAGAGGCCCTTTGCCTGAATTTCAGGCTCAATACTATGACGTTGATGCTCTCTGTGGGCAAAGAGGAATTTACTACCAAAGATTAAGATAATCCTGCTTTTGTTAGTATTAGTGCTGTGGAGTCAATTCCCACTCCTAGCGACGCTGTGCAGCAGATGGAACCCTTCGCGGTCTTTTTGTGCCATCCTCTCACCTTCCGGTGCTATATCAGACCATGCTCCGCTGCTGTTCATAGGATTTTCACAGGCAATTTTTCTGGAAGTGGGTGTCTAGTTCCTTCTTCCTAGTCTTTCTTATTCTGGAAGCTCCGCTGAAACCTGTCCACCGTGAGTGACTCTGCTGGTATTTGAAATACCTGTGGCATAGCTTTCAGCATCACAGCAACTTACAGCTACCACAGTATGATAACCAACAGAGGGATAGCGTGGTTCCCTGACCAAGAAATGAACCTGGGCCGCAAAGGTGAAAGTGCTGAATATTAACCACTAGACCACCAGGGCTGGCTTTACTGGGTATTCCTGCTTTGCTGAGTATTAATGATCTTTTATTCTGTCACTCAAGAATTTTCCCCAATTTAAGTAGAAATCTGCACCCTATAGTTCTATGAATTGATATCTAATTAAGAACCGAAGGTTCTTAAAACTATATCTCCATAACGACAACCAAGCAAAATTGATTAAAAAAAAATCGTCATTAACTATCTACTGTTTGTCTATGCATTAGGGAAGAGGCAATTCTATGCTTCATGTTAAGAAATTAGCCCTCTGACAAAATGTTTTAGTCATGAATAATCAGCCTATACTCATGTAGGCAGGATTTGGATCCCACACATTGTATTACTAGAACTTAAGTGTTGTTACAACCACTTGTCATAGGATTCAAACTCTTGTCTACCCCAAGTTGTTTTCACTATGCCAACACTTAGAAAGCTTCACTATCCTAGAGAAATTGATTATAGTCTGGCTATAATTTCCTTAAGAGCAGATAACATAACATATGACATAACAACAGATAACTATTTCTAGCACCCTGAACATTGTCTGGAACATGGCAAGTGCTCAATAAAAATATACAGAGGAACTATCAAAACTAACATCACAAAATGAGGAGAAGATAGATATTATATGTGGATGTTATACCCCAAGAAGAACACAAATCTAGCCCTAGGCAAAATACTTGGGTACTATAATTGCCTAGAATACAGGACCTAATCATAGGAAACATTCCTATGTACAGGAAATATCATATGCAAAATGAGATGCAAATGAAACATAGTATTAAGACTGTATTCTTGGGGCCGGCCTGCTGGCACAAGCGGTTAAGTGCACGCACTCCCCTGCAGCAGCCCGGGGTTCGCTGGTTTGGATCCCGGGCACGCACTGACGCACCGCTTGGCAAGCTATGCTGTGGCAGCGTCCCATATAAAGTGGAGGAAGATGGGCATGGATGTTAGCCCAGAGCCAGTCTTCCTTGGCAAAAAAAAAAAAAGGAGGATTGGCAGATGTTAGCTCAGGGCCGATCTTCCTCACAAAAAAAAGACTGTATTCTTCAAAAACGTCAATTTTATAAGCTTTTTTAACAGGCCAAGGAAATGCTCAAGATCAAAGAGACTAAAGAGAAATGACAACTAAATCCAATATGTGATCCTAATTTGGATTCAGTAATGCTAAAAAAATGCTTATAAAGGACATGATTGGGTCAAATGACAAAATTAGAATGTCGATGTCAGATTAAATAAAAGTATTGTGTCAATGAATTGTTTACTGAGCTGATAAATATGCTGTGTTTATGTGTAAGAATTTTTAGTAAATACTCCCTGAAATACGTATGGGTAAATATAACAGGTAAAATACCATGATTTATATACCTTACTCTCAAACATTTCAGAGAATACTATGCAGAGAGAGAAAATTATAAAGCAAAAGGGAGCAAAATATTAAGAATAGATGAATCTTGCTAAATGATATATGAGAGTTTTAATTTTTTTTGAACTTTTCTGTATTTTTTTTTTCAAATACAAATTTAAAAAATTAAATAGTTTCCCTAAGTGGAATAAAATCTTAACATGCCACTCATATCAGATATTTATTAATAACTAATTGCAGCCTTACACTCTCCACTATCAACCTACACTGTTTCACTGACTAAATGGGTCAGTGGTTCTCATGGTAAATATGTTTTCTGCTTAGCAACAAGGCTTTTGACAAGTCCTATTGAAGTATTAGATAGTAACAAGATACTTAGTGATTTCTTAATAGGGTTCTCCAGAAAAATTAGGTTCAGATTCACGAAACTTACTGGACTGAGGGTGTGGACATAAGCTGGATTCTGGTCTATTGGTCCATTATGTTTTAATGGTAAATTTACAATTGTAAAGTTTATGAAGTCTGCTTAACTCTATTACCTGTTAGTTAGAATTGTGTATGCTAATGTGCATTTTTTGGTACAAGGAAATAACTATTCTGTTTAACTGTGTTTGAAACACAGGTTATCTTCTTAAAGTTTATCAAAAACAAAAAGCAGAGCACAGACCGCTTTAAAAGTTGGGTTTTGTTTCTGTAAATAAAGGAAAATTATATTGCTTGTAGGTCCGCTTTGGTCAAGGATTTGTGTGTGCTCTAATTAAGCATTCATTAGTAAGAAGTGAGAAACCATCAGAGTGGTTAATGTACCAGTGAGTGAGAATGAGATACTTTGCACTTAGGTTACCTTGTCCTGATTGGAAAGTGAGACCTCCCAATTTCAGCAAAGAAAAGTACAATGAAATCTCTTATTACTTTCTCCACTCTTCTATTCATTTCTGGGAGAAAGAAGACTAAGGCACAGAGACGGAAGGAAATAATCATTTGAGGGCATATCTGAACCTGAATGATAAATGGCAAATTATCTACTATGCTTAATTAAAACAAAGTATCGAAGAAAAGTGATGCCTATTTGATTAAAAAAAAAATGCAGAGAAGGGAAACAGGATCTTGCAAATAAAGCATTTGTATCTTTCAGAACTGCAAGAAACAGGCAAAATCCTCAGTTAATAAATTGAGTTTTCAGAATAAATTTATGTGTTATCTGTGTGGAAAAGCTAAAGGTGGCAATTAGATGGGCAGTTCTAGTCAGAGCCTAGTTATTTTCTCTTAAATTTGGAGGAAAAAATCATCATCTTTCTCTAAAAGTTTAGCATTTTCTATTTTCTATAGCATGATGAATTCAGTAATTTTAATAAAGTTATATTTGTTTAGGGAAGTAATTGTGAGTGAATAAAGTTCTGAATCTCTAGAGCTTTATTTAACATATTTTTACAATGCTGAACCAAAATGCCTGGCTAGCGCTAATCTCAACAAATAACAAACTTCAATGAAAGATCTCAAATTTTTTCAAAAAATATGAGAACTGTTTTAACTAAAGAAATGACAATTTTGTGGGGAATAGCTTTCTTTTTATCTTACCTAATGGAATTATTAAATGTGGTTTAGACAGTATGGGTGAGAACAGTAACATGCTATACAAGAACTGGTAAATAAGGCAGCCCTCTGTGCAACAAACTTTAAAATTAACACATAAGGGGTCAGTTCAGAGACGTGCCAAGTTATATTAAAGAGATAGACTATCAAAAAACAGGCAAGAAAGTATACGGACAGAATTATCATATCTAAAGAAAGAATATGAGAATCAGTAGAGTGTTTGTCCAGAAATATAGCCTAGAGAGAGCAGAGTTAATCAGGTAAGTTTTGGCAAATGCCCTTTAAAGCACCAAGTAGGGATGAGGTTACCTGCAAAGACTGATGTGGACATCTGGTCTACCTTTAGATATTCCTGAGTCCATAAAAATATTTTAATTATATAATACTCCTTCTTCCAATCCCATTCTCACCAGGTAACTTGACAATTTTATCTTCTGCATAGCTCTCTGTGGTAGGAATCCTCTAAGAAGGCCGGCAATGCTCCCTGTCTCCTGGTGTTCACATACTTGTGTGATCCCCATCTCCTTTTAAGTGCAGGTCATATGTAGTGACTTGCTTCTAATGAAGAGAATATGGCAAAAGAGACGGGCAGTCACTTCCAAGATTAGGTTATAAGAAACTGTGACTTTCATCTTGCTGGCAGATACTCTCTCGCTGGATCTTTTCACTTGCTTGATCTGATGAAGCAGGTTGCCATGTACTGAGTTGCCTATGGAGTGCCCAGGTGGCAAGAAACTGATGACGGCCTCTGGCCAATAGCCAGGAAGGAACTGAGGCCCGCAGTCCAATGCCCTTGAGGATGTGAGGCATGCCAACAGCTACATGAGTGAGTTTGGAAGTACATCCTGCCTCAGTTGACTCTAGAGACAACTGCAGCCCCTGCCAACACCTTACTGCAGCCTGGGAGAGACCCCAAAGTGGAGGACCCAACTAAGCTACTTCCAGATTCCTCACATAAAGAAACTGTGAGGTAATAAATGTTGTAAACCATGAAGTTTTGAAGTAATTTGTTGTGCCACAATACATGATTAATACTTTTTCCTTTATAAGAAAGATGTGCTGGTCAATGTCACAAGTAAATATTTCAGTTCTTATGACTTAGAGTGTTTTAGCATACCTTAGTTTGTTTGCTTCTAGAACACAGAAAAGATTGATAACCCAACTCTGAGTCATGTGAACTCACCAAGCCAAATGCCACCTTGTGAGTTCTCTTGTAAGCTTACCTGCATTTCAGAGAAACAGCAAAACCAACCAACACGTTTCCCAGTACAATATTTCTTGTCTTACTATATTAAAATAATTTTAAAAAGTCTCTGATTTGCTACTAATGGAATAAATTATTCTAAATTACAGAATATTTATTGTCACACTTTTAAAGGATTTGTCTTTTTAATATATGTATTATATACATATAAATATATGTATATTAAATATATATATCCTGTAGTAAGTGGAAATTACCTGTCCTTGTATTGCCTTAGGGTACTTTCATTCTACTGGGAATAAAAAAATAAGTTTTCCTTAAAGATTGATGATCTTATTTCATGATATATGATGGCCTTCTCAGAAATAAAAATGATAATTGTCAATAGTCTAATCCTTATATTAAACTTGTTTCAGAATAATAATGATTGTATCAGATCATTTAATGCAATGAGACAGAAGTAACCAACCCAGGAAATTGCATAGCTCTGTACTGTTGAATTTGTTACCATTTAATGAACTACCAAAAAAGAAAAGAGAAAAAAATAGACCATTCTAGACCTTTCTATTGAATCTATCTAGAAAGATACTAGTTTGAACAAGAAACCAGACAATTTTTTTAATGTCTCTCAGAACCTTTGGTAGTGGTGATTGGCCAAGTTCAATTTTGGTTAAATCTAGTATCTTGCAATATTTGAAACCATTGTTTATTATACTGCATGTTTTCCAAAGAGACAGACATAATTTTTTGAAAGTTGATTAGGAAAATATCAACAAAACACCCACAAACAGTAACAAATGTAAGACACTACATGCTTTCTAAAATGGAAAGTAATGAAAAAAAGACAAAATGTACTATCACAAAAATATGCAATGTTAATAGATAACTTAGCATTTTACAAATTGTCTCTGTCTCCGTGGACACGGAGAATTTCAGGAAACATCTGAGCACTCTGGACTTAACTTACAATTTACGTTTATTGTTAAGTTCCAATTTATTCTCAGCATATATTAAATTCCATGAGATTGCCAAATTTCTTTAAGACCACTTTAAAAAATAAACACAAAAACTCTACAAATAAACATTTAAAGTATATTATAATAAATGTGCATATATAGAGAAAAAAGATAAATGCTGATATATGTATATTTCACGCCCACTGTGAAATTCTGCCCTGGGTCGTGGTAACATAGGCCACTATTTCCATTAAAATTAATAGCTTGTGGCTGTGGTTACTGTCACTATTGCCTTATTTTCCCATCACTAGCAATTGTGACATGAATAAAATTAACATATGTCTCCATGTAGATCATGGTAGCCTGAATTAAGGTTAAATTTCGAGAAGCATTATGAATTTAAGGAGCTCATCTAGGCTTTTGTCAAAAGCACTTTACAATACAATCTTTATTTTCCTACCAGAGGGACTATACTACTGTTACTTTGAGGGCTAGTTCACAGTTGCACTTGGACAGTACTAAATTGTTCAACCAAGAATGCCTATTTTATCTTAAGATCCTTGATTCATTTCAATTGGACAGACTTCAGATCCACTTCTTTTTAGGGAAACTTGCATAGCTATAAAAATATTAACTTGTACATCTTGGATAATAAATATTGCCTGTTTTCCCATCAGGTGTTTGATAGCATAATGGGGTGTCTGTAGGAAGAGTTCACGACTTTATCAGGCCTCTTAACAGGTCCAGTTCTTTACTAGTTCAGTGCTTGGATGAGAATTCTGTAAACGCTGCAACTCTAACCAGACACTTGATGACTCTATTACTAAATGCCTTATGTATTGAAAAATCATGATGGTCCCTAAGCTTAAAATATAGTGTAGAACTAGTATTATTTTGGTATAACACACACTTGGTTGTGATAATTCAGAACACTATTACCTGAGCATTTCTTCTTTACTTACGAAGTATAAAGAATAAGTGTAATTTTTACTTTCCCTTCATCAAAATAAGAAAGAATTATACTGTTTAAATGATTGCAAAGATTATTCATGCATCAGAGGGAAAAGCTAACAACGAAAGTAAATTATTGCTGCTTTTTTGTTTATGACTCTATTCAGTGTAGTCTGATTACTTGAAAGGACTGGTATCCAACATATTGCCATATGAAACAGTATCATGAAAAATACATGTCTCTTAATGCAAGAGTTGAATTGACAGTTTGTCATAGGTAAAATCTGCAGAATCAACAAAGATGCAAAATAAATAAGTCAAAACATGAATTATCTAATATACCACTATGTATTTTTAACATTCTCTATTGTGATTTTATGTATATAATCTATCATTGTAAATTTTTTAGTCCGAGTTTCATTTCATTCCCTTTAATGGACAAAATTCAATGCTGAGTAATCCATCCATTCTAACTGCCATAAAAAAAAAAAGCTACATTATGTTTTCTTCATTAAAAAAAAAAATTACATTATTCATTACAAATAACGATGGTGCAAAATGCTAGAGAAATGTATTAAGTCATAGCCATTTGAACATTGCTTCTCAACATTGCATTTGTTACTCTTATTATAATCTTTTTTTGGGCAGCGGTGGCTTGACACTCCAGCCTTTTCAGAAGAATGACAATATCAAGATTATGAAAAGAGATTCTATATTTTCAACATAAAGCTTTAATGGTGCCCAAAGTTGTGTCTCTTGTCTGGACCTCATATTCAGACCACCTCACATTCAAGCACCAGCTCCATATCCACCTAGATGCTTACTCTACAACTCTATCTAAATGCTCCCTTGTTGTATCAAACCCAGTAGCAGCAAGCCAAACCCATCATCATCTACTCTAGCCTGGATCTCTTCCCCAGATTACCTATTTCAAATTACCAAGCACTGTTTTCTAAGTCCTACAATTTGATTTTACCCTTGTATTTCAAATGCACCTTCCCACTTATTCCTTGCACAACACCAGAACTTGAATCCTCATTACCTCATTTCTGAATTCATTACATTCTCCATTTCTTTATTCTCTCTCTATATCAATACCTCCTATGCAATGTTTATATCGGATTTAGGATTTAGTATACTGATTTCAGATATAAAACAAGGAGGACCAGGTTTTTATTTTAATATATATTATTTAGGAATCTGTCCAAAGCCATACTCAGAAGCAGCCATAATATTTATTTCTCCTCTATTTGCAAAAATTATATAAAATTTGTTAATAAGATGGATTCTCAGAGGATTTAGACTTACATATCTAGACTTATATGAATCTTTACCAATCACCCAATTGGAATTAATTGCTCTGTTTGTGCTCTGTAAGTACTTTGTTTACATTTCAGAAACACTAGATCAAAGTGCTACTTCATTAAAGGGAATAATAGATCTTTTACGTCTTTCAGGAAAAAAATATCAAATTTTCTAAATTTCAGATTTAATCTATTAAATTAATTTCAGCCCTTGGATACATGTTCCCAATAGTGTGCTACTGAGTTCTTACAAACAACAGAGTTAAAACTGAGTTCTATTGGAAAAACTTCCAAGTATGACTACCTAAAATGTTTACAGAGTATGTTAGCTTTTAATAGAGATATGCAAATATACGATATAGGCACATTTTGATTTGTTAAAATTATTCCTGTTTCATATAAAAAATTTAATGTATAAATATTTTATATTTTTATATAAATGAAATTTGACTTAGAGTTCCTACCACCCCCTCACAGCTTCATCAATAGAAATTAACTCAATATGTATTTTATTAGAATTATTTATGTGTTTTGTTATATCCCCCTAGATTATAAATTATTTAGAAAAGATACGTCTTTTGAATTTTTTTCTGGCCCCAGCACTTAAGTGTATAACTATTTGTTAAAGTGAATTGGTTACAATAGATAGATTTACCAAGAATTAGTTACAATAAACAGTTTGCCAAAGTTCATTCCATGAGATATTATACTTTAAATTCAATAAAAAGGTTTTGTAGTCAGATGATTTTAGGAAATGCTAGTTTAAATTTTTAATCAGATATATCAACTTTAATGCAGGACTTTTGGAGTGTTTAAATTACTAAACATGGACTTTGAAAATTCAAGAAGATATATATTTTCAAAAACGACATTCATTTTTCACAGACAGCCAGTTTTAAATTTAGTTCTCCCAAACTGTTCATGAGCTGATTCTCAGAAGAGGACATTGATAGCAGTCTGGAAGCTATGTTGGAGGAGTGTGTCCGTCTATGTTTTTTCCATTTTACACTGCAATGAAGATTTTATTGCAGTTGCAATGGTCAGAAGAGTTACAGGAAGAGAAATCAGATGGAAAATATTTCATTGAAAAAAATGAATCGCAATTCTGAAGTTTCATTATGACTTAAATTCATGATTTTGTAGCTTCCAGAACTTTCTTTCATGAGATATCTTTATATTCCGTATTTATCAGCCTAACCATATGAAAATGTAGACCTCCAGTTAGTTTAGAGAGGGAGAAGACAAAAACCACAGTAAAGAAGAAACTAAAATTAAGGACAAAGATGAGAAAAAAAAGTCTAATTTTATATATTCATATAAGTTTGTCACAAGGCTAACTCATTTTATTAAGAAATCATAAATGCTGCCGATACTAAAAAAACAATGATCAAAATCATTATTTTCAAGTCTCTCAGAATTCTAAACAGTCACTAATCCATTAAATATTGCTAAAATTGCATGCATACTTGCTCCTTAATATTTCATGTTAAAGCACCACTGCTAGTGTTAAAATATAAAAGCCTATAGCTTTGGAATGATGACATAAAATTTCGCCTCTTTGTTGACTATATATTTTTAACATTAAGAAAATAACTGGAAAAGTTTTTGCATTTCCTTTGTTTTGTAAAAAAAACATGCAAAGGAGTCAAGTTGTGATAATTCACAGCCTTTCTATATGAATTGTTGGGTTTAAATAAAAGCCTGTGTTCTAATTTTCTCACAAAAGAATAGAATTACACATTGGCATACAATTCAAAACAAGGCAACCAAGAACTGCATTTGAGATCAAAGTGGGCAATTACCCACCAACTAAATATTTAAACATTAATTTAGAAAATCAATTGTTATTTGACTTAACAAAAACAAAAATCAAAAATCTAGCTATACTGAAATTTAAGTACATAAACATCCTAAAAATAGTCACGTAATTTTTGTATGTTTATTTATTACCATTTAAGCATTAATTTTCATAACATTTTCACTGTGTAAATAACTGTTATCAGTATTTTTGGAATTAGTCAGTTGAGACTTTTGTTGGGGATGTGAAATTATGAGATGGGAGAATGTGGAAACTAAGCTAAACACTATTCCCAGCTTTGGATCAAAATGAGGTTTGCTCTGCTATTAACAGGATAGCTCATATTCTTTAGTGTCTTTATACTTCTTTTGGGTGGATGATCTGTTAGGGTGAAAGTCATCATTTGTTGATAACCAATCCCATGCCCTGGATTTGGACTTGACAAGGGTAACTTTTTGAGAGCCAGTGAGGAGATTTCTATCTAGTTTGAACTCAAATCAGTTCAGTGCAGTGGAGCCACTTGCCCTCATTTTCTATATTAGTAGGTGTAACAAGGAGCAGTGAGTCACTAGTTGAATTTTGTCTGAATTTTGGTATTAATGGTAGGAGTGCCATACCATTAACATTTTTCTTCTTATCTACCCCTTTACTTCACTCTTTTCCTTCACCGAGACTTGGATATGTTTGCCAGGATTGGTTTTGAACTCAGGGAAATACAAACTAATAAGCTATATTATATAATTAATCAACCCTTTAAAGTACCTTCTGTAATTTCTTTAAATGCTTCTCATTCTAATAATTTAAGAAGTATAATTAGAATTTACAAAATAAAAAATTAGACATTTTTAATCCTTTGCAATAAGCATACCATTTAAGTGCCTAACACAATGAGATTAACCTGATTTGCATAAATTTGAAGGAAGATGTGGGCAAGTGGGCCTGAAAATTTTGTCTCAAGATTGTCTGAATTCAAAGCAGTGAGGGGAAATCATTGCATTTATTCAAAAAAGCTTGGAGAGCTGCTCTCTTTACTTGTGACTTGCTATTTTCAATTTGCTTACGTGTTGACATAATCTGATATACTATGAGTTTTTTGGACTGAGGGAACTTTTTTCTGTCTCACTATTATCTGAGAACGTAAACATTTATCTTGCTCAGGCTTCCATGGTATTTTTAAAAATCTGTAACTTTACATAAAAATGTGTATTTCTGAGTTCCCTCAGAAAACAAATATGGTAGTACTGAGCTTATGGTCCCATGTGGACAACAGTTGGCTGGAACCCAGAACCATCTGTTGGGTTTAGAAGAGGCATGCACTTGACATTCCTATTGTCTTACATCTGATCTTCTTTTCTCATCTGTGAAATTTCTCTCCATTCGTAATCCTTTAACTAGGGATAAGGCCTAACCTGTGACATTTCATAGAACTTTGCTAGAGAAATTTATAGAAGCAGTCAAAAGATTGTGATAATCTGGAACAAGACAGACCTAAAACCATATTAACCAATATAAGCCATTAGGAAAAAAATAAAGACGTTGAAATTACTAATACAAGTAAATATCATTTTATCTTGGAAATCAAATAATTAGTTCTTAATCTGTTAAAATGGGAATTTCATAAGTAAATGTAAAACTAAAGTGTAGAATCAAAGTTAAACCCAGCACACCTGATTATGTAAGGGAATAATTTACCGTCTAAAATCTCCCCATTCAGTGGTCTTTCTCCCAGGGAGAAATAAATAAAGAATGAGAGTCAGATCCAATAATTGGTAGCCATCATTCATCGTTTTATAGGTGTAATTAGTAAGCTTAAGTGGAACTATGTTTGGAGATTTACTATCTCTGGAGTATGATTATATATGAATTAGAAGAGTCTGCAGTTACTCCATACTATATAAAAATACAAACTATATTAAGAGAAATTTGCCAAAATATAATTTAAAAATTAAGAAGCTCTATCACTTCCATCTTTAATGAGTCAAAAACAACTAGTTTATCTTTTATTTAATTTGGAAAGAGATAATTATACAGAATATGTGGCTGCAAATAAATCTTCTTGAGCCATATTGTTTCAATTGACATAAATATTGAAATTCACACTCTGTCAAGAATTTTTTAAATGCTTGGAAAATCTGATGATTTTCATTTTTCAGCTTAAAACATGCTGAAAGAAAAAGTATGTGTCACATATGGAAAAAAAATACTCATTGGCTTAAGGGAACTTTTTTTAATCCAAATAGTGTTTACTTTTTACCAAAATGACTATTACTGCAAGTCTATTGTAAATTTGAGCATAATTGTAAAAATAGGAAATTCTTTTTGGCGCTTGGCCTGTACCAGCTACTGTTCTAAGTCCTTTACATATATTAATTCACTTAGTCCCCATAACAGCTTTGTGAGGTGGATATTAAGATCATTATCTGTGTTTTACAGATTAGGAACCCCCAAAATCAAAAAGTTTAATTTACACACAGTGTTATACAGATAATAAACAACAGCATGGTGATTTGAACCCAGGCAGTCTAAATCTAGAACCTATGTATCCATAATGAACCATGGACACATTATGCGTGTGTGTGAGTGTGTCTATACTCTTTTATAAAAAACTAGGCGTCTTTGCCATTTTGACAGGATAAAAAATAGCAGTAAGAGAGCAGGTCTTAGCAGATAAAGTAAGTTGCCAGGGTCACAACGTTAACTAATGGTAGTGTTGACACTAGACTATGGCTCTCAGTCTACCACTGCTCTCCCAGGACTCAACTGTCTTAATGTTAATTTTAATCCATTAGAAATCAGTTATTTGAATAAATTATCAGCATTAATGCTAGAGAAAATCTGTATTGGCATTTATTTTATAACTGATTAATAATTATCTTTGTAACCTAATGGATTTATTTTTCTTTTTATATCAGAGAAAACCTCATGAGAAATTGCAATGATAGCTGTTGCAGGGCTAAAAAAAAACCATTGCCTAATGCCTTTCTATTTCCCTAAAAACGAATCCTACAGGAAACCAAAGTCAATTGAATTGATTTTATCACATTACCAAACTTTACATGGAAAGAACTATATATTTGCATTTTGAATCTTAATCTTTATAAATTTATGCCACCCTCATTATCTAGTTTAACATTTAGCCACTCATAGCCACTTCATAAATTATCATGAGATAAAAAGATTGATGTCATGTAGGAGCAAGGCACATGGAGTCAAAGGGACTCAGAGGTCCTGAGTTCAGTTTGATTCCAAGCAATTTGCTTTACGTCCACGTGCCTTAGTTTCCTCAAATATAAAACAGGCACGCTGAGAAGATCAACAAAAACGATGTATGTGAAAAAGCTGTGCAAACTTTAAATTAGTTTAGAAATGTTAACTGATGTTCTTCTTTGTAATATTCTGAATCACCGCTGCATTAAAACAAATGAATACCATTAACAGATTCACCGATTTCCCTTCCCTTATGTCTTTTTAACTTTCAGGAGCTGTCCTCACACCCGTCCTCGGTTCTCCTGAATATATACAATTTGGCACTTGATGAAATTTTGGATTTCATTCCTTCCAAAGCACGTCTCTTGGTTTTCACTATGATCTCAGTTTGTGAGAGCAGAAACCCCTGCTGCAAATCTCCAGCAGGCAGTTTTAGAATAAAGTTGGAAGTATATAGGTTCTGCCAGGAAATATTGTCAATCTAGCAGTTGTTAATAATAGCAAGTGGATTTTAATGGACTAATTTCTTTGAACCAGCTAAAATATTTTCAACCAATGAACCATTTCCCAAACTATTAAACATACTGATTTTTCTCATATATACCCTCTAGTTGCCCACTACTGCAGCCATGAAAATAACATTACCTTTATAAAAAATGATCAGGACTTTGTAAAACTTACTTTTAAAACTGAATAGCTATATTTGTTTATTCATTTACCAAATGCTTTGCCATCTTTGAGAAAGCGAAATTGGACTTTTTTTAAGTGTTGCTGTTGTTAAAATGATACTGAATGCTAAATAATGTGTTTGTTTTTCAGCTGTTGTAAGTCTAAAGAGATTTTTTGAATACCTCAATTATAAAAACATTTAAAACATACAAACTTGTGCAATTTTTATTTTAATGAAGATGAGAAGTTCATTAAAGACGATAAATATTTCATTAGATGTTAAATAAAACAAAGAGATTTTTTGGCTTCTCTCAGCACAAAATTCCTTTGAAAGATTAATTAATACATGCAAATTATGCAAATTAGACCCATGCAAATATTTTATGAAGACAATTAAGGGAACCATTAATTACTGCTTTTTTTGCTTCAGTGAGATTCATTCATTTAATTTTAATTTCACTTTAACTGTTTTGATGTATAATCTTGCAGCTAAGAACTTTATCTTTCCTGGCGGGTCACTTAAACTTATAAATTTCATCAAGTGAGCACAGAGAAATCTGTAAAGATATTCTCCAGACTATGTTTAGTATCAAGAGAAATTTCTGACACAATGCACTCCCAGAAACAGGGAAACTGGAAGGGAATGTGAGCTCATTCTTGGACAAGGTTCAACTGCTGGAAAAGCAATTAATTTGCTTTGGCTGTGCTAATATAGGGGAATTAGAAAGTGTGACACAAGACAAATAGAAATAATTAGTTCTCCAAAATGATGTTCTCGTTAATATGGTTCGAACACTAGAAATAAGAAACATTATTGTGGCATGTCTGCATTCTGTCCCTAACCATGGGAGGTGGAATAATGCACCATAAGCATTTTTACATTTATAGTCTAAATGATGATGTTTTATTTTTTTTCTAAAGGAGAATTTATAGCAAAGGGTGTTATATATCTCAAATGTCTAAACATATACACACTATCAAAATTGATGACAAACTTTCCTTCTCTGTGTGTTTATGTACCAATTTTTTATTTTTTTCATACAAATCCTGTAATTTAATGAATAGACAAAAAATGGCAGCTCTTTTTCTGTAATTTAATTATTGTCAGATCACTTTGATAACTTGAAGTATAAATAACACTTCTCAAAAAAATTATATTTATGCTCCATCTTAAAGAAGCCACTCTGAATATTTATTAAAGGTTTTCTTAGATGGCCAGGCTAGTTTTAATGTCTAAGGGTGGATACAAAAAGAGAAAATAGGTTTTGTGAATACGAACCACTAATCTATATTACTAAATGGTAACCTTCTTCAGCTTTGGTAGACATTATACACATTTTCTACTGTTACAATGTTCAGTGAGCAAGTTAATTGGATACAATGGCCATCAACTTTTTTCCCTTGATAATAAAGGTAAAAAAGACTCAAAGTGAGAACTTATTTTAAATAAAGTAAATAAATTTTACTTAAATTTGAAAATGATAGTATAATGTCTAAATATAAGAAATTAATGTATTGACCATAATGAAAAAACAACTTCCTAAACTATCTAGTTAGTCATAATAATAAAAAATATCATCAATAATATATACATAATTAAAATGACAGAGGCTTATTTTTCTACCTATTCTCTGAGACTTCTCTCAGTCCTGTAGCCAGTCACTGTTGGTATGGTACTATAAAAAGCTGTAAGTGGACATATATTATCATTGATATTTGCTGAGCTTTGTAATGCTTTTTTAAAACAGATCTTAAAATTAAATTTGCTTTTTTACAAAGGTAATCTCATTTCATTCACCCTGAAATTTCTAAATTCCCTAAATTTCTTTTGCATACTTAAACTGTCCACACAGATGTATGTTACACCTTCTAAATCAGGATCATCTGTGAATTTCATTGATACACTCTGTTTAACCATTCTTCCATATCACTAATTATGGTGTTAAATCAAAATGGATCTAGCAAGGATCTTCAGAGCCCTCTGCTAATATCTTTCCCAATTTCCATTTATCACTATTCTTTGATTATGGTCTTTAGACAGTATTCAAGCCAAGCCAAAAACATGTTCATGAACAAGTCAATTTAATTCAATGTTTCAGTTTTATCTATATTAACAAAACATTATTGTATTTTCAATTAATAACTGCTCTCTTTCGATACTCAAAAGCAATTTAGTTGTACAATGTCCATTTCTCCTTTCTAAATCTCCAATTCCAATTCATTATTCCTGATATTCTTCTCTACATCCCCTAAACTCTCATAGTACCTACCACCTATTATATTACTTTCACTAGCAAAAATGACGTCAAATATATTACAAGCTAAGCCCCAATCATTTTGCCTTAATTTACTCTGCCTAATATTTGGGCAATGGAGTAAGAATTGAAATCACATCATAAAACCTCACGATATGTCACAGCTTAACACAAATACATAATAATGACAATCATGTTTTTTGTTTTCCATAGGAACCAGGAGTTTTGAAAATTAACTCCATGGAAACAAAACATTGAAAATAATTTTATGTAAGTAATAATTATAATAAATTACATTTTATTACTATTTTGGGCAACTTCATACTTAACTGCACACTATGTCTAATTTCACGTATAATTAAATTAAATTACATAAGAAGCCATTTACAACAAAACCTAGAAGAGGCCTTCAGCATTTGGAGTTTAAGCATATCTATCTACATTTAAAAACAAGATTCACTTTTTACATATGTCTTAAAAGAATAAAAATGCTTATCCTGAAATCACAAGAAAATATTATTCTAAAATTTTATAAAATATTAAAACTCATGAGTATCTCTGAGACTGTCTATTTAATAATAGTAACTCCGGTTGTCTAGTCAAATGAGTAGTTAACAATGACCTATGATAACTATGGAACAATAGCCTGTTTATTGGTTACTGCCTGCAATCAATATCATCTTGTGTTCAACGTAATCAATGCTGTCTTAAATTGATTAGCTGCATTGAAATGCTGCCAAACAACAGAAACCAGTGCCAAGGCACTAGAAGTAAATCTATTACTGTTTTGTTTTGTTCATAGTAATATAATTCTAACATTTATTTTTTAAGATAAAGAAAAATAGTTTGAAGTAATTCCTATGGTGATTACATATTTCTAAGTAATAAACAATAGGCAATATGCACTGCAGGCAGCCCAGAAATCAGTTTTAAGCAATACTCCCTCTCCCCGCTCCTTTTTTTTATGAAAGTCTTCCCCTTTTAAGCTAAATAAAGATATTTTAAAATATGGAAAATTAGGTTCAGGTAACAAAAAAATTCTTGTAAATTTCTGCAAATACTTTACTATGGGAATAAATCAATATTATATTATAAATAAAGACCAATTTTCTGAAAAAAGAAAAGTAAATTGTATATTAGACTAATAATAGCTTCAATGTTTACCAGATGCTAGGCACTGTAAATATGTTGACTCATAATAATAAAATTTAATATTAACAACTAAAACTTAACTGTGTGCATACTATTGCCCAGTATGTGCTAAGTGCTTTACGTGGATTGTTTTATTTAATCCTCACAACAACCCTCTGAGGTTAAGCAATTACTAAAAAAACAAAAAAAATAATGGAACAGAGATTTGAATCTAGACCTGACTCCTAGCAGTTCTTAATTGCTAGTTCTGTAGAGATGCCTAAATAACCTCCACTCTTACATTAACTTAAGGGTCTTTTTCTAAGTATTAGAAATAGAAATGCACATTTGACAATGCTACGAAATCTAATTTAAACAATACTTTCAAAAAGATCTTAAAAGTGGTAAGTTTAAGTAAGGTTCAGTTTAGGACTGTTACAATGTGAAAGTCTTGGAATACCAGTATGGAACTTTCTTCAAACACATACTGAAAAGAAATGAAGAGGCTCTCTAAAATGTCTTATATTAAATCAAAATTGGATGTGTCTGATTTTAAATTTATCATAAGGTCCTTCTATGCTAAGTTGTAGTGATATAGGTAAGTCTTTTATCTAAATAGTATGATTAATTTCTTAATTTCTTTTATTGTCATTTTATTTTCTTCACTTAGAGTGAGGTTTTCCCCACTGTGTCTATAAACGTCTATAAACATGGTATAGGCATAATGACTGACTGAAAAGTAAAAAACTGGAAGGGAAACATTTTTTCCAATTGTATAACATTCCCTAGTAGCTTTCAATAAACTGCTTTGAACTTTTTAGGTCATTAACAGGCAATGCGCTAACTATCTAAAATGTGTGATGGGGCTGCAAGTAATTATCCTAGAAGAGAGACATGTAAGTCCAGATAGCAAGGCATGGAGGAAAGAACAAGGACTTTGGGGTCATAAATTTGGATTCAAATGTCAGCAACCCCAGTGGCTTATAATGCAAATGTGAGAATGTTAATTAGCTACTCTGAGCTTTAGTTATCTCACCTTTAAATTAGAATATATAGGAAAGGCTCAATAAATACCAGCACCCAATCTACCTCACTATTTTAATAAGAAAATACTTCTACCTACTATGTAATATTCCTAAGTCTCAACAAAAGAAAGTATATTACTAGGAAATTCACTGAGTGCTAGAACATTTGATTCAATAAAAAAGCTTATAAAGATATAAATTCCACTCATAACAATGACCCACATGATGATGCTTTGGAGCTGCAAGTTACTAAACAAAAATAATAATAATCATATTTTAAAAGAGCAAGGAGGGCATATTTTAACAATCCTAATCTAAAAACAATCAGGAAGAAGAAAAGGGGATGTGAAAAGCAACTGGATGAAGTTATGTTCCCAACTCCGATTAACTCACGGTGTAACCTTTAACAAGTCATATAGCCTCGCTAAGTCTTGGTTTCCTCTTTTGCAAAATGAGGAGATTTAATTGATTTTTAAAGTCCTTTCCCAGTGCTAAGGCAGTAACTTCATAAAAGTGTGCTAGGCTTATCATCGGTGTTCAATAAATATTTGCTGAATAAATGAGTAATGTTTAAAATCAGCATATATCTTCAAATACCTAGGAAGCAGAAACAAGATATTTTTAAATTGGAGAAAACAAAGATTGTTAATGTGAAGGCAAGTCTTTCATGTCCTTTTATTGGAAGAATATTTGGTTTTCTATGATCTGAGATCAGTCAAAAAAAGAATAAAAAGCCAAACAGTTTTCATCATGGTCATTAGATGTAAATAAAAGAGAAGTACTTTCAAGTGAAGCTGAGATTTTGCAAGCATAGCTTGCAGATATTCTAAGATGTCCGAGAAACCCTGGTCCACATTCCCACTGATTTTAACAATTAGTTTTTGGTTTAAGAAGACAAGTTTTTACTTAGAAGGAAAAACCAAAAAACTACTATTTTGAAAGAGAACTTTCCAGACTTTTTGGAAATTTATAAAAGACCTAGATAAAACAGCACTAATCCACAATTCTCCCATGTTATAGTTCGCATCTATATATTGGTCTTCTAAACAGTATATAGAGAAGATTTAATCTTTTGAAATTATAAGATACAAATCAGAAAAGAAGCACAAAGTTAATGTATATTAAAACAAAGTAGAAAGTGTTATTTAAGAAATGTGACTATGAAATGTTAAATTTAATATGAATTTAAAATGGAAAGTTGGGTGTAAATGAATATTCACAGAATCCAAATCTTAGGTCAAATGTGCAAAGAAGAAAGTAACATTACAAATGCACACAAGAAGAATAAACACATACTGTTAATTCAGCTATCGGATATGAAAATCAATTCTGCCAGAGTTTGTAATTCTGCCTTTCCTAGGCAGAGTCATAGCATCCTTTATTTCCTCCAGTGTCTCCAACCAAAGTCTGAGAAACGTCAGAACAATAAAGACCCTTAGCATCCACAAAATCTAACCTAGGTCCTAATGCATCAATAGTTCGTTGATACATTCCTTCAGGAAGCAAGTAGCAGGCACCAAAATGTGTCAAACATTCACACTACAAATGCGGCACAAACACTTGAAACATTCCCATGTAAGTGTCAAACATAGGGGCACTAGGGTTACAGTAGCGAATAAAATAGGCATGGTTCACATTCTGCTTGGCTACCATTCAGAAAGAGGAAGACACCGAACAAGAAACTACCAATGCACAGCATGTTATTATGGAAAAGTGAAAGATATAGTAAAAACTTCCAAGAGATGGAACTAGACCCAGGCGGCAGGGAGGTGCTGCAAGGGCGGGTGTGGAGTCTGGGAAGTGTCCCTGCAGAAAGTGACTTCTAAGATGAGACTTAAAGTATGGGTAAGTAAAGGCAGGGAAGAGAGAAAAATGTCCCTGGTAGATGGAGAAAGATGTGAGGCTTTCGGGAAATCAAAAAAATTCTGGCATGGCAGAAGCACAGAGAGTGAGGGGGAAGAGTTGTGACTGTGTGTGGAGGCCGAGGAAGGGAAATGTCAAGCTCCACTCTTCCCTCGTTATGTATTAAGGAGGATATTGGATCGGACAGATGAGGGTACCATAGAGAAGGAACGCTGGATGAAGACAGGTTTGCAGGGGAATAGGGGTGAAAGATCCTTTCAATTTTGTGCACTGGACCTTAGGTCCCTGTGAGACAGCCAAATACAAGCTGGATATTATCTGGAGCTCTGAAGAGATGTCTGAATGGGCTGGAGAGATATTTTTTTTAATTGTCAAAATATGTAAGTTTTTTTTTATTATAATTTTTATTTATTTACTTATTTTTCCCCCAAAGCCCCAGTAGATAGTTGTATGTCATAGTTGCACATCCTTCTAGTTGCTGTATGTGGGAGGCGGCCTCAGCATGGCCGGAGAAGCGGTGCATTGGTGCGTGCCTGGGATACGAACCCGGGCCGCCAGCATCGGAGTGCGAGCACTTAACCACTAAGCCATGGGGCCTAAAAATATGTACGTTAAATAAACCATTTAAGTGGACGTCATTCCCTAGGGAGAGAGAATAACAAGAGACTAAAACTTAACTGAAGAAAGCCATCTTATTATAGATTTGGCTGCACATTGGGTGGATGTGCATTTATATGTGTGGGGGCAGAAGCGGTTTGGGAAGATATTTATTAACTAGTCCAAAAAACTGTTCAATGAATATTTATATGAACTCTGTATATTCTATATATGCAAAAGATATTAGAAAAAGCTTTCAAGTAAGAAATTTTTCAAATTCTAACACACATCATGACATACAAATCTGTAACTCAACGCATGAGAGAGTTAATCAACACACAATTTAACTCCTAAAACAAGTTGTTTTTGTAGTTTTTCCAAGTTTATTCTATATTCATAATATCTTCACCAAATTCATGAATTTTGATTTAGTTATTAGAAATATCAGCAATGAAGAATTTATCCTTGTGTAGTATGAGCTGATTTACCTTACTTATTTAAGATAAGTAAATTATTTAGGGCATCTTTGCTCAAGAATATTTTCTAAACTGCTTTCTGGTTTCCTCCTCCCCTCCTCTATAGTTTTACAGAAATGGTGGTACCAAATGCCAGTGAGGCAATATTTAGTCTAACTAACCTGATGTCCTTATTTGGGGGTAATGACTTGGCACTTGAGCAAGTGCCCAACTGCTAGGTAACTAACTCTTGGGCCAAGCATGGTATTTATTTATTGCCAAGATGTTATAAATAAATAAATACATGACAAGCATAAAGAAACGTGGGTTTCCTTTGTATTTCCTAATTAAGTTGAGCTTGTTTTGGAATGGAGAATAATTTCATTTATGACTGGATTGGGAGCAACAAAGGATACAGGCACCAAGAGCGAGAAAATGAAGGGAGCAAGGGGCTGTGTTTGTGTCATTCTTTTTTTTTTTCTCTTTAATTATTTTATTGAGGCCATATTGGCTTATAACATTGTGTAATTTTCAGGTGTCATTCTTGAATTGTGAAGCAGCAGGTGCTCACAGCTCCCAAAATGCATGACAGACCATGTCACAAATTAGTCATGAGTCCTGGTTCTTTCTTTTTTGCCTATCCCATTCTTGTGCTTAGACTCTGAATTTAACTGAAGTCTTTTTTATTTGATTTCTTCTGTTAGCAGGTAATTTTGTTGGGTTTGTTAGCTTCCAAATGTATTTATTTAGTCTAAAGATAAAAAAAAAAGCTTTAAAAGGCTAAATGAGCTATTTTAGTGGAGTTAGAGTAGCAAAAAATGGTCTCTTTAGTATTATTTGCAATAGAATTGAGGGACACATCTTTTTAATCGACTGGCTGAATGAATGAATGAAGTGAATAAAGATTTCATATTACAATTAAACCAAAGCATTAAATAACCCCACAGTCATTTATATTTGACTTTAAGTCACTATGTATAATTGTTGTTCAAATGTTATGTTTCCTTAATTATAAAGTTATTTGGGTAGGTTTTCTCTGTTACCCAACTTATAGCATTCTGGACTGCAGAAGCAAAGCAATTTATGATTAAAAATCTCATTCAGAATAATCAAATCACAATAGAAATTGAGAATTGTCAATATGTCAACCTTATAAGCAAGACTTTATCCATATTAAAGTGTATATTTGAATATATATGAATTTTACAAATTCAAACAAAAATAACTGTAACCTTACTGATAACTAAAATATTACTAATAGCAAACTCAGAGACTATATATTATGTCAACTATGCAAAAATGTTTAATCATTGCCTAATCACTTCTTAATATCAAAGACAAATTTCCCATTTATATGCAGGAATATATGGTCCATAATTTTTCTTGGATTAAGTTCTGACAATCTTGAGGATTCTGTAGATACCAGATAATTTATATATCACGTCTACCTGGAGACTCATGTGCTTTCTTAGACCACTTAGGACATTAGCTAGTTAGTGCATGAGTGGTCCCTAAACACACAAACCAGGGCTGATGTTTACATTGGCCTTCTTGAGGTTATTCCCTGATAAAGAGGACTAGCTTTGCTATAGTAATTTGTTAACATATGTATGCAATTTTTAAAAGAAAGACACAACAGAAATCTTATGATTTTAATAATATTATACACACTCACATATACATAATTTTGCTGAAATCCATAATGCCTTAAAAAAATAAAGGCTTTTCTACATCCACAATTGCATATATATTTAAGGAGATGTCTCATAATAACATACGGTTCAAGCCTTAGGATTTGAAAAGTAATTGTCATGGCCTCAGGTAAAACAGAGGCAAAAAACATTCTCCAGGAGTGTTTCTTCAAGTTTTCTGATTTTTACTTATTGTATATGTGATACTTTACAAAAGCATATTTCCTTTACAATAAACCAAGAGTGACACTTTCGGAGCTGATCAAGTAACACAGTTAATGTCAAACAATATTCCAAAACTGATTGAGCTTAAAACACAAAATAAAAACAATCAGAAGGATTATAGCAGTTAATCATTTTAGGATTCCCTTTGAAGAATCATCTTCACTTAAAATAGAAAACAAATGCTTTTTTTACTGTTTAGTATTCATGTTGTTAGGTTGAGTTTGTTGTCTAGAATACATGTTAGACTATAAATGCTACCTTCAGATTTTGTTCTTTCCTAATAGTATGGTCTCGGCAATATACATATTTAGCTCTTCTGAGTGTGTAATGCAACTCCCTTTAGCATTCTACATATCATTTTGCTCAGCAGATTTGTGTTATTAAAATGTATATAATGGCATACAGAACATTTGGAAAATTCACATAGGACTAAACAATCTTATTTATTGTTAACATTCAACTAGTCTATTTTGCATGTACCTTGCAGTATCTGTCACAGAAACCAGAAGAAATTTTTAAATTCTAAGAACTACTTATTTGATTAACCCATGCTTTTATTGATATAGAATAAAATTTATAAACTCTTCCTGCATTGGATTGGGTTTCAAGCATTCAATAAAACACATTTACTGTGTCCAAGATTAAATCATACATTGTTTAAAATTAATTATTCCTTTTTAATTGCATTGTATAAACAGAAATGACCTGTTAATTTAAAGAAAATCTATCAGCACAAAATGAATTCACTCATATAAACAAGCAAGATGAACTTGACCTTGTTTGAACTTGTTTTGATGTGGCCCAGATGGTAGGCTACATGCTTGAATAGCAGGCTAAAGCTGAGGAAAAACTCATACAGCAAGATCTAGATTTATAGCCTTTTGCAAATTCCTACCTTGTATTGTCCTTTCAGCATCTGTTCTGCCGCCACTGCGGTCAGCTTCTATCTCTGGGGTCAGAGAGTCTAAAAGCACAGAAAGGTAAGAGTGACACATATTTCATCTGATTCCTACTGTCCTTTAAAAAAAAGAGCAACCTGTTACGTTGGTGCTGAATTAAAATTACATAAATCTTTGTCATCTTTTAAAGGTTGAACAAAGACTATAACCATAAGAATTATCGAAAGATTTGAATAGATGAATGAGTAATGGAAAATTGTTCATAAAATGGGATAGGGGTTGGGAAGTTCTCAGATTAATATTTTATCACGTTTCGGTAGAGACAGATTTGGTTAAACAGAAAAGCAATGCCAGGTCCCAGATACTGGCGTTAAGTAACAAACAGTGGAAACACCTTTGAAATAAAGCATTTCCCCAACACGTGTGACTATTCTTCCCAACCAGCACAGTTTAATGAATCATAAGACACAGAAATGTACAAAACCACAAACACACGTCTAAATTGTCTTTTGAGTATTAAAAACGAAAGTTAGTCAGCCAGGCATAAAGATGCACCCTCTTACCATTTAAGACCCTGAGACTATCTGTAGAAGCTGCCTGTTTTAGCGTTTGTTCTGCTTGCTCACGCCGTTTTGTCTCAAATTCAAGTGCTTCCTGCAATTTTCTCTTTGCCTTCTTCTCCTTCTTTAGCCTCTTTTGAACTATGGCTAAAAGAGAGTATATTTAGATCATTTTTTAAAAAATTTTTGCAATATTCAAACTTACAAATGATCTATGTTTTTTACAATATTCATTTGTTTTCTGCTGGACTGAGTCTACCTCTGCAGAGGAAGTTCAAAAAAACCCCACCTTTACCTAAAATAAATTCCAGTGAAATGTCCAAGGAGGCCAATTTTTATTTAGCCTTGAACCATTACATTACAAGAATGCCTTTAATTGTCATATAGAGGAACAGAGTTAATGGGAAACTAATTTTAGTAAATATATATTCACTGATAAAGGAAGCCTGATTAAACGAATTTTGTGGCTTAGACTCTGCCCTTGAATCAGAATAGTGCACAGTAGTTTGAATAGTGCAAACCTTTAAAAGTATGTCTCCCGTCTCTTTATAAGGCACCAATTTTGAATATCAAATGGAGCATTTCCCCTACAAACGCTTTGCAAAACCACGTTACACCAACTAGGTTTCTAATAATTCTTTCTTAAAATTTTAGAAAATGCAATAAATATTATTGTATATGAGGAGTTAAATACTCTTAATTATTGTTAACACATATAAGCATAAATTTTTCTGGATGAAGCTATTGTAAGTTGCTCAGAGATATTAATAATTTCTTCACAGAAAATTTATGTTCACTGTAACAAATTTCAAGAAAATTATGCTTTTACTCTGCAGGAATCTGATGGAGTATAAAACTTCACTACTACTAATAATGTGCTACTACTAAAAATAAGGTACTAGTTATATTTTAAAAAGTAGATTATGATACAAAAAGTTGATTATGATACAATTTTTCTCCTACTGGACAATTTAAATATTTGTATATAATACATTGTTAATGAATAATAACAAATAAATGTTCTTCACAAAGTGTATGTTAACTGTACTTTCAGTATGATAATTGTTTTAACTTGTATAATACTATATATAATGTAAGCACTCAGAATATGGGAAGCATACATGTATTTTTCTTTGAAATAATTTTTTTTTGATGGTTGATAAACATTGTGGATATGAATGTGACAGAATCAGTAGGAGAAAATCCTTCGACTTGAGTGAGTCATAAGAAGTAATCATTCCAAGTTTACTATTTGATTTCTTACTACAGATTAAAGAACAACATTTTTATTTAACACATTATTTAGTCAAAATATAAAATAAGGTAATAATAGTTCAAGTAAGAATTTTAGTTTCAATTTCTAATTTCCACATATCCTGTTTTCATAATTATTAATATAGTTAAATTGACAGACCACTAACTTGTTGAGTTTGTTGCTAGTATCATATATTAACAGAAACTGTTTTTTTTTTTTCCAAAATGTACATTGGCTAGAGTCTTACAAGAAAAAAAAAACTGATTTCAAATAAATGCTAATTTCCTTTTTTTTAATAGTGTGAAAATCATAGCTTGTCTTAACAAAATGCCTACCATTTCCCTTTCCAAAGATGATTGCTTATAAGCCTCTTTGAAAAGAAACAGTAATCTCTGAATTATTTATTTGGATTGTAACCTTCCGTTACACTAAAAGTTCAATACCCAGTGCCTTGCCGTTGATCGCTCATTGCTTCCTCTCATGTGATTGAACCAAATAGGATTGCCATGTTCTCGCTTCAGGGTAATACACTGCTTCAATAGATACATTCCTAATACATAATTATTGGCAGTTATTACCTTTAATTTATTTTTCATAATTAATTAAATGGGAGGTTCATGGCGTGATCTGTGAAATATTTTGCCCTCTAGTGGTTAAAGGAATAAAACAGAATGTAAATTCTCCAGACATGTTTGAACCAATAAAATTCTAAAAGTCAAGTAACCAAAAGGTTACTTTAGGAATTCAAGGGTCTGACTTTAAGTCTTGTAATCAAAAACTTCTTTTGGTAAAAACAAAATCCAAGACATGGCTATGTCACTGAAGATGGTTCCATATAATGAACTCTTTGAGCAATCTTCATTATTCACTTGGAACATATCCCATTATCAATGTTTATCTTGTTTTATTTAGTACCTAAATTTACGTGAAGCCACTTTATTTAGAACTGTGCTGTACACGTGGGGTGACAGCTTCCCAACCCAACCTCATTCCAGGAACCCACTGGCTGTTGCTTTGGAGTAACTAATGAAAAACCTACTAATTCCTGCCAGTTTTAAAAGCAAAACAAAAACAACGATTTTCAAATGACCATATCAAACACATAAAAGGAGAATATGTGGAGTATTTATATTGGATAATTATTAAATGAGAGAAAAGGAGCTCCCTTCTACAATACTTAGAACAATCTAATAGCTGAGGCAAAGGGGAAGTTGGTTTTAGAGAAAATACTCTTCAAACTCATACATAAGTAAACACACAAATATGAACGACCTTCAAAATTATCTGTACATGCACTGTAAAGTGTGTTAAAGGAAGCAATTCATAGATTGATGATATCATTATTTTTACCCAATAAAAATTCACATTGGTTCTTACTCTAATGTGTACTCGACCTTGTTGGATGAAAATGAGGCATTCAGAAAGAAAATTATACAAACACTCAACTTTGGTCATTTGTTCTGATACTCATCAGGCTTCAATTTCAGTTGATAAATATCTTACTAAATCTGCTTTGCTTGAATAATCGGTATTCTCTATTTTAGCTTTATGACTTTACCTCAAGTTTTTCAAAGGGCAATTGTGAGTGAATATAAACTTTTTCTTCATGGCTGTCACCTTATCAGAGCTCATTGTTATCTTAAAATTATGAATTTGTTAAACTCTATAAGCAATAAGAATTACGTGATAAATGATATAATGGATATACTTCAATTCCCTGAGGTATGAACCAAAGAGAAACCATGTACTTTGGCGATGAAGAAACGCAATGAGCCCAGGATTCAGATCCTGCTCTGAGCTTTAGCCACAAGTAAATTAACAAAAAAGCTACAGTCTCAGAGTAAATCACCAAACATAGCATTGTAATGTTGAATATTTTGCATAAAGTATTAAACTTATTTGGAAGTTTGAAAATACCTCTATTCTTTTGTTCCATAGCCAACTGCTTCTCAAGTGTTTCCCTTAGTTCTCTTTCCCTTAAAAAATCCATCTTCAGCTCTGTTTTTTCCAGTTGGACCTGTTTTTCTTGAGCTCTGGCATTATCTATGGCAACTTTCAAGAGCCCCTGTACAAAGAAGGTATTCAGAATTGTAATATTTTGGTACAAAGCACATTTCATGCATTACTTAAAAGCATTTTAAAAGAGAGGAACCCACTTATCAAATTCTTTAATTCTTGTTGTGCATTCACTCTGTACTCACTAGGACAAATACTAATAAGTACAAAACTTCTAAATCTAATTAAACTATTTTAGGAAGACAAATATTTATGGCATTCAGGTTCAATTGCTTCTAATTAGAATATCTAGATTTAAAGCCAAATGAGAGCAGCATATAAGCCTGTCTACAAAATAAGAACTGTAAAGAAAATCAGGCTGAAACTCTTCCCCAAGTAATTATCTGACATGGTTTATACAACACCACACAATCCTGGCAGTACCCACCTATCTCATTCTCCACCACTCCCTAACGAGCTTACACTAGACACAACGGTTGAGTCTTCATTCCTCAAGGCACAAATTTGTTTCTGCTCCGGGAACTTCACCCTTTCTGTTTCCCTCCTGACTGCTTTTCCTCCTGATTTTTGTATGGCTCATGCCCTCATTTCATTTCACTACTCAGTCACCACGCAAGAAAGGCTTTCTCTTGCCACCCTATCTGGTAGAGCCCTCAAAACCCACCTTGTTATTCCCTCCTTAAAATTCCTCACAGCATTTATTATTATGTAATAGTATTATGTATTTACTTGTTTACTGCTTTATGTTGTGTCTCCTCGACAAAAATGTAAGCTCTCTGGGGCAGGGACATTTTCTCTCATTGGTAGTATGCCCCCAGGGCCCAGAGAACGCCTACCATAGAGTAGATTTTAAACATTTGATGAACAGAAATCATAGTACTGGTATATTTTTTTTGAGATACATAATATATTTAAGGCATCCAAAACTTAGTGGCTTAATAGTGAATTAATTTTAAAAATCATTCAAAATGGTTAAAATAGAGAATAACTTTTTAGGGCACTATTTGACAGTATAATAATTCAAGAGCAAACGGTAAAAGCAAAGTTTATTTATACAACTGATTGTGGAATCTTTTATTTATATATAATTTAACTTACTGCAAGCTATTTTAAAAATTTAGTAGTATTCTATGGTTTTTGAAAATGAGATCATGAGAATATGTAAAACACACACAAAGCATTCTGCATGTGTTCTCTCCTAAGATGCTTTAGAAAATTATTAATGAAATTATTAGTAAAAATTGGAGTAAAATTTCTATCCTTATCAACTCAGTAATACCAAATGCTATTTTGAAGTAGAAGATATTTTGCTTTGGTCCATGAACATCAGACTGAAATTTTCAACTGAAATTATAAATGAAATGGAAGTTGGTGCCATCCCTACACAAGAGACAATGTAAGCAGTTTAAATCAAGAATTTCAACTGCGTCTTGACTTGTTAGCCAATAGAGATGTACCCTTCGTTCAGCCCACCACCATTGTCATAGCCATTTTTATTCTCTTTTCAAGCACATATAAATTATTTCATATTTGTTATACCTGACCCTGAGTTTCCTGCTATAATTCTTGTGATATGAAACAAAATGGAGGATTTCTACCAGCAATTGGCCCCTCCCTACTCTTTTGTTTTTACAAATAAAACTTAGCTGCTTAGGAAACTGCCATCTTACTCAATTCAGCAACATTCCTGTGTACGTTTCTTCTTCACCAGGAACAAACAATTAGTAACAAATGAAAGAGATCATTACATCAAGTGCCCTTTTAGATCACCCCAATTAAAACTTTAGTTTAGCTGTATTTTAATTCTAAGATACCAAATTCTAATTTTCTGCTCTGATTGCTCTCGTTGACTTATCTTTGAAAGATGTACTCTCTGTGCAATGTCTAGAGATTATTTAGCAAGATGCCAATGTTGGCACCACTTAATGTGTTGATTGGTTGTATTATCAGTAGCTGTTTAAAATAAATTACTATTAAACTATTATTGTCCTTGGCTGACAAAACACAATATTTTGGTGTTCTTTAAATATGAAACAATCATTATGAATAAACATGTTGAATAATGTTAAACTGCAACTCTAATTTGTGTAATTTTATATTAATATTTGTTGTAAACTATGAAGTTGCTAAGAGCATTTATGTTTACTGTTTCCTTTTGTTACAGTTGCTGCTAATGTCGCTAATGGTAATACATTACCTATTCCTGCTGATTATGTCTGAAAAATATTAGCTTTTAGGATCCAATACCCTCTAGGGACTACTTATAAGCTATATAAAATTGTTTCATTTTTAGACTTTAAATCAGTGCACATCAGTAGGAGTCCAGTGTGAACAAAAATCTGCACTAGAGCCAAACTGATGCATATGCAAAAATATGTTATTGCCCATGACAGCTCTCCTGCAAAAATTACAGAAAACCGATTAAATTTCAATGCAGCAGGGGGCTGGGAAAAGCAATAGCAAGTAGTCTTCACAACATCTACAAATCAATAGGACACCATTTTAATCATCAGTGATAACAGTACTTTCAGATTTGTGTAACTTCTGTAAATTTTCCAGGTAGATCATATGTAAAAGGTCACTCTAAATGCTGGGTCTCATGTGGACATACAGTATCGAGCAAAGTTCTGTGATAACAAGGTGAATTACAGTAAAAGATACGAGGTTTAAAATATGCATTTTTCTCCAAGGGGAGGTTCTCATAATGTTGAAGTTGGATAATGACAATTCCAAAGAAATGCATTTTAAGCTTACTCTATAGCATAACAATTATAAGAGATAATAGCTCTTTGGCCTCAAATTTCTTTTCCTGAAGTGAGGCATAATAGCTGTCATAATATACAAATATTTTTGTTTTTTAAAATGATCTATCTTGTAAACTAAATTATTTTCATCATTTTTCAGAGAATGAGTATATATTTCTTTTAAAAGGATCATTAATTGATCTGGCAGTGTTTCAACTATTTCCACAGCCTAGAAAGTACAAACATCTGCTTGTATAAGAGGACTTAAAGTAATATTGTTTTGAAAGAAACATTTCTTAATATGCTAGTTAGATCCTAGAGGAAAAGCTTACTTGGTCAATGTTTGTATTTTATACAAATTTATTTCAGAATCAGATGATAAGGTTCCTTGAGTATCATTGAAACTCATGTGACAAGATTTGTGCTCAATAATGTGTTGCTTCTAATAAGAGTAAATACCCTAGCTAAAGGGGATTTCAGAGATCATTCATTCTAACTAAAACCTTTTAGAGAAAATCAAGGTCACCAGAAAGATCAAGTGACTTGTCCAAGATCTCAAACTAGTAAGTTGACTAAGCCTAGATCAGAACTCCCCAGCTTATTTAACCTTTTTTTCTTTTAATGTTTCTTTCCAGGATGAGAAGGAATAGCGAGCGTCCCTTGAAACCAGAAACTTTTGTACACAGAAAACAATATGATAGAACATTATCAACTAATGCATTTTCACAGAAGCTCTTGTAACAAAAGATACAATATACTTGGTTTAATGTTATGGTTACTGTTCTCCAAAGTCGATGGACTTTGGAGATGGACTCTCCATCAAAAGCACTTCAGATACAAACTCATCTTATGATTTATGATCATGTATGATAATATGGCAACATGGGCTCTGCAATTAGCCTGCCTATGTTTAAATCTAGACTCTACCACCATTGTGTGAACTTGATCAAATGGCTTATCTGCCTCCATTTTCTCATCTGTAAAATGGCGACAACAATGAAATCCAATGTATAAGGTTATAAAGAGTAATACTGTATACAATTAGCATAAAGACTGAGTGTAATACTGTCACTTATAATAAGCAACATATATTTGGTCTTCAAACCAATCTTGGCACAGAAATCCTACAATGGGTGGAATTTCCTAAGTGATAAGAATAATAAAGGTGAAATGGGTATCTTTTGTTATTCATAATAAGACCCTTTCAACTACACCTGAGTTTATATTAATAAGGTGACTTTTGGAAAGCCCCTAAAGATGGATTCTGGTTGTCAGAGGAACCAATTCTGCCATCAGAGGGTTAGAACTTTCAGCCCCACTCCCCTGACCTCCAGGGTGGACAAAGGAGCTAGAGGTTGAATTAATCACCAATGGCGAATAATTTAATCAGTCACGCCTATGTAATGAAACCTCCATAAAAACTCAAAGAGATGGGGTTCAGAGAGCTTCTGGGTTGGTCAACATGTGGAAGTGCTGGGTGGGTGGCATGCTCAGAGAAGGCATGGAAGCTTTGCGCCCCTTCCCACCTACCTTGCCCTATGCATTTCCTCCATCTGGCTGTTCCTGTGTTATATTCTTTTATAATAAACAGGGAATCTAGCAAGTAAAATGAGTTCTGTGAGTGGCTCTAGCAAATTAACTGAACCCGAGGAGGGGGTGGTGGGAACCTCCTCCTGTGTATTTATATATCTATATCCATAGCTGGTTGGTCAGAAGCACAGACTACAACCTGGATTTGGAATTGGCCTCTAAAGTGGGGGCAGTCTTAGGGGACAGAACTCTTAACCTGTGGAGTCTGATGCTATCTCCAGGTAGATAGTGTCCGAATTGAGTTAAATTGTAGGCATCCAGCTAGTGTTGTAGAATTGCTTGATGTGGGAAAAATTCGGTGATCAGAAGTGTCAGAAGTGAAGTAGTGTTGGAGTAAAGTATTAGAGTAGAGGAGACACACAGAAGTATTCTTCTTGTATAATGACACATTGTTCAATAAATATTATATTTTACTATTATTGTATTACTTTTTGTTGCATATGACATAAACTAGTAAATATAGTATATAGTCCAGATTTTTAAGAGATAAATGCTATTTTTTGCATCATAGTAAACTGTGTTTAGAATATTGGATATATTTTACTGTTTTTTTTAATGATCTCTTTTCACAAATTGGTAATGGGAACAAAGATGAGAAGACTTATAATATATAATTATGATTAAAGATAAAAAGATATATTGTAAGACCAATTTATCTGATGTTAGTCTACCCATATTTTGAAGCCAATGTCTTATTTTGTTGTTTATCATTTTTGTGTGTGTGTGTGAGAAAGATTAGGCTGAGCTAACATCTGTTGCCAATCCTCCTCTTTTTGCTGAGGAAGATTGGCCCTGGGCTAATATCTGTGCCCATCTTCCTCTATGTTATATGTGAGATGCCTGCCACAGCATGGCTTGATAAGCAGTGCATAGGTCCACGCCTGGGATCTGAACCCACGGACCCTGGGCTGCCAAAGCAGAGCAGGTGAACTTAACCACTACGCCCCCCGGCCAGCTCCTATTGTTCATCTTTTTGAAAAGTTTCCTCCTAATTCTTTTCTGTAACTCTGTTACAATTAAAATTATGTATTAATAATGCAACTAATTGATTCATTTAAAATGTGTAAAATATAACATTATTGGCCATGGCATTGAAACGTAAAGTCTGGAAGCTATATAACCAGAGTATTTTAGTCTTAATATTAAGTCAATTCTTTTTCATTTTTTTTCCTAAAACACAGAAGTAGAGAATACTTCTTAAACACCACAGTTGGATTATTTTTATTTATTAGACCATAGTGAATCAATCTAGGACTGCCATTTATTGTGGTTTTAACATCCTTTTATGTCTACCTTGTTTGTTTAATTCCTTCATATAGACAAACCATAGTGCACCAAACTGCTATTATATACCCCCTTATGGCATATATCTTCAATGCTAATCTCACTCCTAACTTTTATATTGTCTACCTTATTTTGCCTTTCTACTTTTTACTTATTTACCTATTCTTATTTTAATATTTGTAAGTCGTTTTAAATAATTCTTGTAATAGGATAAACAACGTAAATTATTTGTTCCCAATCCTACGTACAAATAGATCCTAGTTACGATTTACAGTATGAAAGCTCAGGTTGACAATAGTGGGTAAAATTCTCCTTTGAGCGTGTTCCAATGGTAGCCAATGTTAGAAGGTGTCACATCCAGTAAATTGACACTAAATTCTAGTTTCTTCGCCTAAAATCTCACAGGGAGTTCTCCATGGACATGTTTGAATAAGGAAGCCATAATAAAAGACTGCCCACATTGAAACAAACAGGTAGAATTCCACACAAAATAAATTTTTAAAAATCCCGAAAAGCAAAATCTGGAATGAATCCATACCATTCGCTAAAGTGAAATTACCGTCCTTTACTGTAGATATTTTTATCCATGATTACTTTTAGTTTCTAAAACAATCAAGTTTCAAGAAAGAACAGTATAGTTCTAGGAGTTAACAAAAATCTGGTGTCCAAAGATCTACTAAAAAGTATACATATATTATACGTTTTTATACTATATATAGTATATATATATTTCTATGCTATATATAGTATATATATTTTTCTATGCTATATATAGTATGCATAGTATATTTAGAAATACTGGTATATAGTATTTTTCTACAGGTCCTCTTTTAAAGCACAAAGAAATAACATGAAAATTCAATTTTGATAATGTGTCATGGAACGGACATCTGTAGTAACCATTACAAGTTTTAAATTGAGAATCTTCAAATTATAGAATATCATGAAATTAAATTATTGAATAGTAGAACAATAACTCCTTAAAAATATTATTTTGATGAGTTTTTTGGTCATTAATGCTAAGAAAAAATAGACTTTCTGTACATTAAATTTAAATATAACCCAAAGTCTTAGGTTTAATTAAAATAGCAAATATACATAATAAATCTTTAATTTCAGATAAGAAATTGTATAATTTGAAAAATGTAAACATTTCCAAGTCAATTCTTTTTCATTGCTATCCTGATAAAATATCTCCAAAGGAAATATAGAGCTTTAAACTTACTGCAAAAAAAGTATGTCACCATTTTGAAATAGAAAGCAGAGAACTCCATTATATATAATTGAAATTGCAGAGGAAATTGAGGTAGGCAGAATGTAATTACCCAAATTAGAATTTGGACAGCAAACACATTTATACTATATGCCCAATAAGCCAGGGTCATGACTGTTTAAACACTCTATACCATTCCTAGGATATTACTATAACTCAATAAATGTGGCAATAATAAAAGAGCTAGCATCTATGACTTTTTGCAAAATCATGTGAAAGCATTACTGAACATAAATCCAGTATGTGTGTGTGTATATGTGTACATGTATATATGCATGTATGTATTATGTGTGTGTGTGTGCATTACTGTGCATGGGACACTAAGATTTTTAATCTTTATTTTACCTTATATACACATATGTGCATGCACATATACATGTATATATATGTATTAAACACATGCATATAAATATATAATACCTATATCTAAATACACACATGCATATATGTAAGGCTGAAGTAGACAAGAATAAGTTTATTTTTAATGAAGTATTCTTATTGTAGGTGTTCTAACTTTATCGAACCCAGATCTCTATGATTTGGTACTAGAAATAAATAATTTAGTTTGCCTTGACTACCATCCTATCATCAACTCTTGCTGAAATATATCCTCAAGGTTGGCTGGAAGGTTGAAAAGGAGAGTATATTAAATGTAGAGATACCTTCAATAAAATAAATCATTGATCTAAAATCTGTACATTTTAAAACTGGGGTTTTCTTTTCTTTCTCTTTTTTTTTTTTTTTAAAGAAATGATTACAGTTTGAAGTGATGCAAATAGCATTTCTAGTCTGGGTATTACTGGCTTGAGGTGGGTGGATAAATACTCCCAAACCGACAGTACTTGACTTAGAGGTGTGGTGTTCACACACAATGCAAGAATCCAGGTGTAAACACACTCTTCAGATGAGCAAGCTGGCTTATTACCGATGAAACTCAAAAATGTTTTCTCTGCTGAAAGTGAAATTAAATTACCACTTTCCTGGTTAAAGAGGTTTTAGTTAGTGAAGATACATACAACTAGATCGAGAATTTTCAGTAAATGCTTAGCTTTTTCTTTACTTCATATGGAGTTCTATACATAAGAAAATGAATTGTTATCTTACTTTTCAGAGTGTAAATTCAGAAATATTGAGGGATATTTTCCAAAAGCATTTAATTTAACAAAAGAGAAATTCATTAAAAACTCTACCTTATAGAAAACAATAATATGGGTCAAAAGTAGAAAAAAAGTGTCTTATGTTTATTTTAAAATTTAACAATTATTGGGCCTTGATTAAGTTTAGGCTAAATTGATGATTTATTTCAATTACTGAGATATAAAACCTTAAAGTTGAATACAGTTTTGGAGACTCTAATTACATTAGTACTAAAAACGCCATATTAATAGATGAGAAGACATGTTACATTAAAGGCCTTCTGTTATGTCCTTGGAGAGGTAAATAAAATTAATTACATTTCTACTGGGAGAAAGTTTAATATGGTAGGAAATGTACAGAAAAATATCACGAAGGATGGAGTGCTAGAGTAAAAATTAAAAGAAAAAGTTACCAGCACAATATCTGTAAACACATTCTTACTACTAGCTACTCCAAATATGGAGAAGTAGATGGCAAAAAATCTCCATCTGGGGTCCACATGATCACTTCATGTGTGGGCAAGAAAATTATGCTTTCTTTTATCCCCAACACTCTTATTATTTTGGCTCCATGCTCTATGTTATTGTTAACTGTAAGTATTTTTGATTCATAATGTACTGTACGTAAAATATACATCCTGAGGACCACATAGGAAATCCGTAGAAAGTTTTGGATGGCTTTTTGAAGTCTATTCTTTGAAGAAACCCTATTAAGTGAAACAAATTTATGAAAAAAGAGATTTTTTTGGACTCTTTTATATTAGACACATTTTAAATGACTAAACATAACATTTCCTCATTGGAAGGCTAGCAGTTTAAAAATAACCAAATATTTATTGAACTGGTGTGCCATCATTTAGTAAATCAAACAAACTTAGATTCCCTCCATTAGTTGGCAATAAGGAGAGCATTTAGGCAGAATGATTTTTAAAATGCCCAAGTCACTTTCATTTAAGTTTTTATTAAGTCTTAATACGCATATTTGAGTATTTCAACCAATTTGATTAGCGTAGCAAGTTTAAAATCTTAAATTGCTAGAAAAAGTTCAATATCATGGTTCAGTCAATCTTATGAATTGATTAAACTGAAATCGTATGAATTTGGGAAAAAATGTACAACTGGGTCTTCCGTTTTCCTTTCTTCCAGATTGCAAAAAGGCCTACCTGTATGTTAGTCAGAAGTGTCTCTATGGAAGACAGTCCATCAGGAAACAGAAAAGGAGATGGAAAACCTGGAGGTAGAGGCTGTCCATGCCCAGTTAGAGAAAGTTTGTCAAGGCTGTCTCTTGCGGTTGGTGTGGAAAGCGGGGTCTCATCTGTATGTGATTGAAACAAAAATATAGAACAAGTTACGCTTGTCTGTTTTTATTAGACCTCAGTAATGGCTTCCCTAGTGGTTTCCAGAACATTTATTGCAAATTGGTTCCTGCTATCAGGAGAAAATGCTTTCTGCTGAATTTTCTTTAATGAAAAAGCTGTGGAGATACAACAAGATAACATTAATGAGTAACTTTATAAGCCTTTTAAATGCAGTCTCTAATGAGACTGAGTTTACACGGCCATAGAATCTTTTCAAAACAAATATTATCTCATATATAGTTGTGATAATATATTCAGGCTGACTTTATGGGCACCTTCCCAATTATCTCATTTTAGTTTGTTCTGTTTGGACTGACAATAGAATATTTCTAGAGCTTCATATAAATGTTTTGTATATTAGTATGTTTCTTTCTCAATTAACCCTTCTCTTTGTATCAATGATTTGTTCAAATATATTCTTAAGGAATCTACAAAAGAATGTACAATTAAAATCTTTAATTCCATATCCAAAAAGGAAAACTGGAGTGAAATATAGTTTTTCTACATTATAATTGAATTATTCAATATTACTAAACTAAAGATCTAATCTTTTGACTTTGAACACCTTTTACCTTCATATTGAAAAAGTAGCTTTTTATACATAAAAAAGAGCCTAAAGAAAGGGTAATAAAATACAACTTCCATAACAATATTTAGCAAATCAAATATAAAATCCTCTAAGATAAATTAGCCTTTACTTTGTTTATTGAAACTTCTTCAACATTTTAAGCAACTTAGAGTAACACCCCAACACGGATTCTTTTTACTCTCACAGTGAAATCTTTTTATTCGGTTCTTTATTATTTAAACATTTTTACAGTTTCATATAAGATAGATACAAGTTATGGCTTATTTTAACTTATTACATCACAGAGAAAATTTTATTCCTGGCAGGATTCTCAAGTTTATAAATATTTTCATATTTCACCCCAGGAAAATTAATCAGAGCAATGTGTTTGCATAGTCCTGATAGTATCTCTCAATTTTGCAAGCGGCTAAAAACTTCAGCACACTTGCCTTCATGCTGATAACTTGATTCCACTGTTCTCCTCAATCATTTCTTTATTTTTCGTTACAACACCTAACCACACAACACATTTCCCAATTAACTCTCTCTGGGGCAGAAATGTGGAAGTCACCACACTTTTCTGTATCTAACTAATGTCAGAACAAGTTAAATTCATCTCCCTCACCTTTCCACATTTCTAGTTAATGAACCAAAAGAGAAGAAAGTTTGGGGAGGGGAGTCATGGACACAAGCCCTTCTATTAACTACACTCCTCTCACACTCACTCGCTCACTCCCTCCTCTGCAGTTTCTCCCCCCACTCCCTCCTCTGTTAACTTACTGACAGATGATCTGAGGCAGCATGTACTAGAAGAAACACAGTAAGCAGCTGAAGTAGGACTCACTGTGTTGTTATTTTTTTATCACATGTCACCAGGGTTAAAGAAAGACGGTAGTGCAGGGGTAGGCTGCTGCATGGCTAATGCAACCAAGGTGATCTTGGACACCATTTATCTAGCTGTCATAAATTACTCCTCCAGACCAAGGCTGCTAGTGTTTTCTCATAATAGCTCTGAAAAGGCGCTTGTTAAACATCTATGTGCATGTGAAATTGTTTAAGAATGGAGAGTAATATTTTTCGATCAGCATCACCTTAGCTGTCACATGCTAAAGAAAATGTGGCTTAATAGATCATGGGGCTAATAATTGCTTGTCTCTTGAAGAAAGGCATAGAACCAGATGACCACCTGAGTTTGCTTTCAGCTTCAGAGTCTATGACTCCACGGTTCTTAAAGATTGTCCAAGAAAAAAGCATCATATGTACTTATACACACACACACACACACACACACACACACTCATATTTGATTAAAATTCCATCCATCCCATGACTATTTGATTTAACTTCAATACATTTATGCTTGACTATGTTTGGCTATTGTGTGAATTAATTCATTAAATCATTCATGATACACACATTTATGTAGCCAATATTTACTTAACATAAACAATGTGCTACATGCTTAATAAACACAATCTGCAAGCCTCAAGAAGCATTTCTAGACTAGAGTGACCCATCCCGACTGTTAAGTAGCTAATTATTATAATTAGTAAAACATTTTGTCTTCCATCTTTATTCTGTTAGCTACTCCATTTGTCTCAGTATAGGATTAAAAGTGTTCCGTGTATATGTGTAACAGTGTGGGTGTGGGGCTGTGTGTGTGTGGGTGTTATGTTTTATTGTGCAGTTGCTTCAACGGAATCTCATCTTGGTCTTCATGGTTTCATGTTTCATGGTTTCAAAACCTCATGGTTTATATGTGAATAGACTATCATTTTATATAGACTTATTTGATTGGATTCATTCGTCATTTTACATAGTGGAAATACGTCTAACGCCACTTTAACTCAATATGTAGGTAAGAAACAATCAAATTTAGAGCAGAATGACTACTTACAAATTGAAAAAAAGGGTGATTCTTTAGATCAACATATGTTTTTGAAAAGAAGACAAATTAATCAAAGATCAAATAAAACAAAAATATTCCTTTGGGCTTCAAGACCCTACTATCTGAGAAAAAGTTGTCATCTTGTGGCAATTAACATCATAGAAAGTCTCATTTAGTCTTCCTACAAAGATAGTAAAATTGGGAACATAGTTCTTCCTTTTGAAATAAAAGTGACCTTTGATATCCTAAATGTTCTAAGAAGATTAAAGCAAAAGTTTGAGAGGCCAGGCAATGTGAAAGAGAGTTTTGACATCACATAATCTACACCGACTTCAAACAGTGAATGATGAAGCACAAATTCACAAAACACCTTATTCCAATTTGATGTATCTGTACATATTTTTTTTAAGTTTTATCTTTAAAATAAAGTTGGCTTGTCAGATGCAATGATCTTGGGATTATTATAGAATTTGAAAATATAATCTCTGTTTTTTGTTCTCTAACACTTTTAAATAATTTTAAACTTACGGAAAAATTGCAAGCACTGCAGAAAGAATTCCTATGTACCCCTATAGTGGATTGAACGGTAGCCCCTCAAAAATATATGTCTATGTCTAATTCCCAGAGCCTAGTAATGTTGGCTTGTTTGGAAAAAGGCTTTTCACAGATGTAGTTAAGAATCTTGAGACAAGGAGATCCTCCTGGTTTAGAATGGGCCCTAAATCCAATGACAAGTGTCTGTATAAGAGAAAGAGAGAGATCTGAGAGAGACAGAAGAGAAGACAGAGAAGAGGAGGAGGCAAAGTGAAGACAGAGACAGAGATCAGAATTTTGTGGAATGCTGATGGCCACCAGAAACTAGAAGAGATAAAGAATGGATTCTTCTTTACAGCTTCTTGGAGGGAGCTCGTCCCTGCTGACACCTTGATTTTAGACTCCTGGCCTTCAGAACCGTGAGAAAATAAATTTCCACTGCTTTAAGCCACCAAGGTTGGAATAATTTGTTATACCTGCCCTAGGAAACTAATTCAGCTCCTTACCCAAATTCCCCAATTGTTTACATTTTGCCACATTTGCTTTTTAATTATCTTTCTGTCTCTCTCGCTCTGTGAATGTGTACGTATGTTTGAACCATCTTCCTCCTTTAATCCTTAAGACCTCAGCACATATTTCTTAAGCATATGTTCATACTCTTTCATAACTATAGCATGAAATCAGCAAGAATAACATATGCGGAATACTGTTGTTTAATCAAGAGACCATATTCCAATTTCATTATCTGTGAGACGTTTTACCATAAAGAGTTAAATAATAAATAAATATTTTAATTTACTTGAAAAGTACCTGGGGAGTATTTTCCCCAGGCATATAGTAGCCTCTAAGATGGCCTCTGATGATTCCTCCCTCCTGTTATTCACATCCTGTCTAGAACCTCTCCTTAGTCTAGGTTAGAGCTTAGAAATAGAGTATAACAAATGTGATGAGATGTCACTTTCAAGATTCAGTGATAAAAAGTATGTAGCTTCTGTTTCTCTCCCTTTCTCTTGCATTTCTTGCCCTGGGGGGAACAAGCTGCCATGTCATGAGACAGCCCTGTGGAGGTTCACATGACAAGGGACTGGGGCCTGCCAAAAACCACATAAGCTGGCTTGAAAGCAGATTCCCCCTGCCCAGTTGAGTCTTTAGATGAGGCTGCAGCCCCGAATAACAGCATGACTGCAATCTCACGAGAGACCTTAAACCAGAGGCTCCCAGATAAGTTGCACTCAGATTCTTGATCCACAGAAACCATGAGATATGAAATGTTTGATGGTTTAAGTCACTAAATTTTAATGTAATTTGTTATATAGCTATAGATAACTAAGACAGTACATTTTTGAATACTTCGAGATATATAAAGAAAATGACTTAGTGTCCAGTTAGTGTCAGCTACTTTGGACATGGATAACTTCTTCAGGCTTCAATTTCCTCAATTTAAAAAAAACTAGCAGGTTGAATGAGACAAACTCTAGTATCACTCAAATCTAAAATTCCATATTTTCTATTATTTCTTATAAAAATTCATGAAAAATTAATTAAGTGGAGATGTCACCTATATTGACTGGAGAATGATAATGCACCAGTTTGGAATCAGAATTTCAATATCTTCCTAATTACAAATTCCAAAAAGTTATGGATATCTAGATAATATCTGAAAAAGAAGGAGTCACACAAACACATTTCAGAGCAAGCTATTGATTACTTAGGCTTACAAACTCAACTTTACAAGGATTCTTAAATTACCTTGCTTCATTTTATCAAATCAGAAAATACTTCAACCCTCTATAAGACAGGCATTCCCAATACCTGGGATGGAAAATCAGATACTGTGAATTCAGGGTGCATCTTTTAGGAATGAAGTAAGCACTTTTGAAAGCTGCATTAACTAGGGTACAATTTTTTTTTTTAAGTACTCCACATCCAGAGGGGACTAATAGTTATGCCAGCTCTCAACAGAGTTCTTCTCATTTTAAAATTCCTAAGAAAGACTGGTTATTAACTTTAAAGTTGTCTTCTATTTTAATTCAGTTATCGGGAACTACAGTGGTTTTCCAAAGGAAAATAGAACAGGACATAATACAGTACTACAACCTAACAAATGATTTCATCTTTGGACCAAAAAAAACGAATGATGAACATTTTAATAATTATACATTAAATATAACAATTATAACAACATATAATCAATTACCATCAATTAGAATATAATGGACAATATAAAGAGAAAGCATAAATGGAAGAGAAGAAAATATTTTTAAAAATCCAAAATCAATCAAGTATGAAAAAATATTTCATTCTTCTCATCACTTCATCTCATGATTCTACTTGTATTTTAAGTCACTTATCAATAAGTAACTATCAGTAGGATTGACGCCTCTGTAAAGACAAGCTTTTTTCCCTCCAATCTTATCACACATAACAATTGAGCAGGATATCCTAAGGAAAAATGTTGTTTAAAAAAATAATGGACCTCTACTTTTAAAATGTTTTCTTTCCTGTTAATAAAATCTAACTCAGTTGTTATTTTCATAACTAATCCCTTTGGGTTTGAATTATATATTCTCTTTTAAGTTCTTGTATGTGTGTGTGTATGTGTGTTTTTTTGTCTCTGATGTCTTTTATTACATCATAAATTCCAAGTAGAAAAAATACTCACTCACTTTTAGAAAACCATACATTCCAAGGGGATTCACAGTTATGCATCTTGATGTGAAGTAGATAGCAACACTACTAAAATGGAAACATCTCCATGTTTAATGTTTACAATTAATCTGAAAGTTTGCATGAAAATGTTATATTTCTATACTAAGTGAAAAAAAATAGTGACAAAAATTCTAGAGAATATAGTACTTTCTATACAGACATGAATAATTATTTATAAAAATATGAATTTTTCTTTGTCATTTTGATAAATTTCCATCACAGTTGTATATAAAGTTATATTTATTGGTATTTTTTTAAACTCATCAGCCACATTATTCAACTAGAGTAGAGGCATGAATAATCTAAAAAGTTAAGGATTGGTGTTCAAAAAAAAAAAAACTTGAAATGTATATCCATACATAAAACACTATCATTTAAACTGAGCTCAATCATAACCTTAGTCCTGGTTCATTCCTACTCTCAGAACTCTGGGTTTAATTTGGCAATAAAAACTAATAATAAAGTTGAATAATGTGATCCCAGAATGTAATCTTAAGTCTAAAAATGGTCATGTAAATTTTTTTCTTTCTATTTTTCATCTTCTCACAAAATAAGGAATTCAAAAACATCACATTAAAATTTATTTGCATAACTTTCATGTATCCATTCCAATTCTTATTAAACATCCGGGGGTATCATGGAATAGCTTTATTTCCTATATTTAGTTTTAAGCCACTTTTCAAATTCTGAATTTAAAATCACTCCAGAAATTTTTATAAAATTTTTATAATGTGATGCTGCTATGGTAAAATGAAAAGCAAACCAGGCTAAATTCAGAAACTGTGAGAGAAAACCCTGGCTCTACCAAGTATTAGCAAATAGTAGAGCAAAGAATCCATTTCTTATATTCTGTGAGACTCATTTGATTTATTTATTAAAAGCTGATTACAAACTCAAAGGATTACAGCTTAAATCCAATTAGATTATGTATATGAAAGTGCTCTGTATAATATAAAATGCTAATAAACTATTAATAATTAACAACTAACTAAATCTATTAAAAATTTCCTTTCGTAAACGTGGCTTCAATGTGCCATGGGGAGAATCCTGGTCTTGTGCCATAAGTCTGTGGTTTCTATATTATTTCTCTCTAATGAGGCTTGTGATGATGAAGTATCATGTTGACAATAAAATTATTACTATATATTATTATAGTTGCCTTATACAAACTAACCTTGCGTTAGTTCAGCGAACAGTTAAAATTAACTATGATAGAAATAACTTGAGAAAGGGCAAAAGGGTATGAACTAGTTTATCAATTACTCTTCAGGCAGCAGGACCTAGAGGAAATTGGTAAGTTGACTTACACAACAAAGAAAACAATGCAGATTTTGGAGAAATAGACTGTAAGGAATATAAAACACTTCAGAGTTTCGTTGTGTAGACTTGAAGCAGTATTAGAATTCTGGATTTCGAGTTTGGGTCAACAAATGAAAAGATTTAACATTGGAAAAAGATCATCGAAAGTGTGCGCTTGGCAGGATGCTGGAAGTGTGCTAAAAAATACATCAAACTCACAGTTCTCCCTAATTTAATGCAAAAAAGTATTCATTACACACATATGCAACTATTATCTTGATCAACAGTTCTTAAGTTTTGGGTAGTTCACCTTCGAGACGCTAATGAAAGTTGAGGACCGCTCCTTAAAGGAAGAAATAGGATAGTCTCAGCTCCCTAATATAGAGTGAGCACTTATTAATGTCTCTTGAAAGAACATGTGAATGAGAGGAGGTGAGGCAAAAGCTGGAGGAGTACAGAATGCAGAAATAAGAAGGGTATAGTCTCTTGCTTACCCTGAGGTCATACCACATCCACGATAGGAAAACTAAAAATACCTTCTATTCGAAAACCACTCCTTCGATTACAAGACAATTTCATAAACATTATCTAGCGTTAAGAGGACGCTCTAGGAAGAAGATAAAAAAAATGCATGCAATTATACTCTCAATAAGGTTATGTGCCAAAAGATTGATTCAAATGGTGTTTTATGTAGAAAAGGAGAGATTATATTTAGATGATGCAAGTTAAGAGCTGAGTGAAGAAAAATAAAATTTTGATGGCAAGGTACATTAGAAATGGGCACTGAATATCGGGAAAGATTTAAACAGGGAGAGGTCAAGGGGTTGTACAAGAAAACCAGGCAAGGATAACAGTTCAAGGAAAGCAGGGATCCTGAGTACCTTAATGAAACTTTGAATTTTTAAGAGGAAATCCTATTTTCTACCATTAATTTCAAAATAGAGTCTTTAATTTCTGGCTATTCTGCATTTGTATTTCAAAATTATATATATGGAGGAAATTCTAAACCAAGCTATGTATTAATATTTCCAAACTTGCCCTTTACAGCAAACTCATCACTATCTTTGGCAACTAGAAGATGGAACTAGAGTACTCAGATATCTGTAAATAGATTTTTTTCCTCCCACAAATTGGAATTTCTTAGCAAAAATGGAATGGTACCAAGCATTAAACACACACACACACACACACACACACACACACAGATTTAACTTTTAAACATTTTGGGTGGCTTACACCCCTGCTTGTTTCTTCAAGTCATAAGTCATACGTGTTTACGAAAGAGCTAGCGTAGCTTATGCTGAAAAGATCCACTTAATTGACTTCTGTCTTTTTCATGACCCTGTAGGTTTAACCTCACTGCTGATACTGCAAGTGAATATGGGAAAGCATTTATTGAAAGCTACATAACAGACACGGTTATATTTCCTAGGTTGATGTTTTGCATATCTGCACAGTAGGGCCATTAAGGGTTCTAAGAGCACAACGGAAATAATCATAACATTTGTTTTTAGATGACTGACTCAGGACATGTACACCAGGCTTTATATAGAAACTGTTTTTGTTTTATTAAGGGACTGTTTGCCTGTTAGTGATAACATCATTAAAAATAAATGAAAGGGGGCTGGTAAAATGCTTCCCAAAAGCAGAAACCTAATTAAAGGTGATATGCCTGCTATGAAGCTTTTTCAGGACTCAGAAATAGAACAAGGTTAGTTCTTTCTTATTTTATAAGGCCTAAAGAAGACCTCACAGTAAAACATCACTTCTGATCTAATTTTCTATTTCTGTGTACTTTAATAATCTACTTTACAGTCTGTGCTTGCCCACAGAAAGTGAACTAGTTTTGTTCCTACAGATAGCTTCTTCATCATGTCATACTGCATGAAAAGAAAATCTGATGGTTCAGCTCAAACAAAAAATGCACTCTCCTTTTAAAGCAAATTGTATAGGTTGTAATATATTCAGTAGTAGTTGAACTAATGCACACACAAACATTTCAGAGTCCTAAAAGACCACTTTTGAGAGCCTCAGTTAATGGTAAAAAACATTTCCAAATCATGGTTTATAATTTCAGAAGAAAAAAAAAAGTAGACCCTTTCATTTTAAGGGGTGGAGTTACTCTAATTTCATGGATGGTGGAAAAAGCAGGAAACTGCATTCCCTTGATAACTCTGCTCTTATTGTGCTGTGACCTTGGCCAATTTACTTAAATTTACATCTGCCAAAAATGAGTTTCTGAAATGTGCTGTGAGAATTTTCAGGGGGCGGGGGGAAGGAGTTGTCACATAAATCCAAGGCCTTTTCAAAATTAATATTACTTTAGAAATAAAAAGAAATTGAGGAGAAAGACTGGCACCTCCCAGGGTGCCAGAGCTTGATGTCCTGATCTCTTCTTGTCATCTCTGCACAGTTCTGTTTCATTTATGAGTCTCTAAACTGAGAATGAATCTTAGTGCTAAGAGAATACAACAGAATAATTCCCAAATTATTCCCCCATAAAATTATCCCCCTATAAAATAGCTCTGGCATTGTGGATTATTTAAACTCTAATTTGCACATGGGTTTTAGACTAAAATTATCATGCATGTGAAATATCTTTGGAAATCATTGGTATAAATTCTTCATTTTTCTGATGAAACAAGCCCAAAAGTGATTGACCCAAAGTTTTTCAAACCCAAGTCTGCAAATTCTCATTTCTTTTTTCATTAAATTTATAGCATCAATTTAGAGGAAATAAAGGGGAAGAAGAACATTTTGAATGATTTCAAGGATATTCATACCCACAAACATACATACATATATGACAGTTGGTGAAATGTGAAACCTGCAGGATATTTAATGAATATTAAGGGATTTTAGGAGTGAAAATGATAATGCAATTGTGATTTAAGGAAAACAGTCTTTATCTTTGAGATACACATTGAACATAAATAAAGGAAAATATTTACAGATTAAATAAAATACGTTTGGGATTGGCTTCAAAATTCTTTGGAGAGAGGAGGAGTTGGGTGGGGGAACTTATGAAAGAAGTCTGGGCTTTAGATGATCAGTCTTAAAGCTGAATATGGGTAGGTATATAGGGGGTTCATTACTCTATTCTAATTTTATGCTTGTTTGAAATTTTCTATAATAAAAAGTTTTTAACATAAAAATAATGCTACTCAGTAAAACTTCTCTTAACTCATTCTTCTTTCAAAAAGTCAGAGGCATTGGTATAATGACCATCATCATCATCATCAAAATAACTAGCATATATTGAGTGCTTTCTATATGTGCAAAGCAATGTTCTAAGCACTTTGCATGCATTAACTGATTTAATCCTCACAATAATTCTGTTAGATTGTTACTACTGTTATACTCATTTTACACATGAGTAGACAGAGGTAAAAATAAGTTTATTAACTTGCCAAGATAACTCAACTAGTAAGGAAAGGAGCAGAATTCAAACCCAGGTAGCCTTGCTCCAGAACCTATGTTCTTCAAACACCCCAGGAGTAAAATATAAATTATGTAGAAGAATTTTAAAAAGGTATTGGATATATGTGTTCAAATATGCATAAGAAACATACACTCCAAAAAAGAAAATAATTTTATAGTTATCTCAGAATAGAAAGAAAATTTTGATATTTCTATTTCACTCCTCATTCTTAATCAAGGCTTGATTTACTTTTTTTTTTTTTTTGGGTGATGGGGATTAGCCCTGACCTAACATCCCATGCCAATCTTCCCCTTTTCTCTTGAGGAAGATTGGCCCTGGGCTAACATTCATCCCCATCTTCCTCTACTTTATATGGGATGCCACCACTGCATGCCTTAACAAGCGGTGCATCCGTGTGCCCCGGGATCCGAACCTGAGAACCCCACACTGCTGCAGCAGAGCGTGCGCACTTAACTGGTGCGCCACTGGCCAGCTCCTTGACTTACTTCTTAAAACCCAGCCAATGGTCATCCTAAGCAGCCAAGATTCTCCCAAATTGACTACTCCTACTGTCACACTTAACGATTATTCATTTTTGAAGCAAAGATATCTATCTTAGAAATGAAATTCCAGATTCTCTCCACATGGGACTAGAGAACTCCAATGATGAGTATAATAGACATTTAATATCAATCCCAACTTGAGTAGCCCACACAGTATTTACCTGCAAACTTCTCCACTCTACACCTTTACCAAATGCCAACCCTACTAACAAAGTCTATACTTTCCTCGTGAGAAATATTTAACCATGAAAGTGTCACTTTTTAATTGACACATGCATACCATGGGGTAAAAAAAAGCAAGGCCCACTCAAAGATTCTTAAAACAAAAAATGATTGCCCAAGAGATTCACTTCAGAAGGAGCAGGTCCCATGCCTTATGTCTTTATCAGCTACAATTAAACCCTGGACACTGCCGCAAACTGTCTTTTGCACTTGTTCTAATTTAACTTCTGAATTTCCTCATAGTGTAACCCTAGCTATGAACTTGCCTCACTTTCCACCACAGGAACTTTATTTAGGTTTCTAAATCACCCCCTCTCAGTTTCAGACCTCACTCCTCCTCTGACTCCATCAGTGTGCTCCATCCTCACACCGGAGCTCCCATAGTTTTTGGTTACTACTCTGCTCTGATAAGACATCAGTTTTTTGGTCTAGATAATTTATATAAATCCGATAATTTCCCATTCATAATCACTCCTTCCAAGCCACAGGTGTGTTTTAATAGTTCCCTGCGCTCCCAGCTCCTCTTGCCACAATCTCTTGAGATGGAGAACATGGCATGTGAACCTGAAGTCTTCTGTGGTGATACCTCATAGCTCTATACTTTTAGCTTCACTGGCTTGAAACAATTCATTTTTCCCCTTGCATCCATAACAACCAGTTACTGATGCATCTTAACAGGACTATTTCAAATGATTAAATTCATTGAAAATTATAATCAAACAAATTTCTTCACAAGTTTGTTCCTTCAGTGTGTTTAACATGAAAAACTGTGAGGGAAGGAGCTCTGTCCATCTTATTCACCTGTGTAACTTCGATGCCTGACACGTAATACATTTTTATTATTGATTGGTAGAATATCCGATATAATTTATTTCCAAAACTAGTTAATTTGTTAAGCCCTTTGTTCTTATGATAATAAAGACAACTTTTAGCTGAGGTTTACGTTTTAAATTAGTTGAATCTGAATGAATGAGAAAGTATATAATAAGAAATGTTTTCAATTTGGGTTGCCTTTTTAGAAATGTGAATCTAGCATATAAAAATTATTTATGATATTTAGAATTCTAGGGGCCGGCCCTGTGGCGTAGCGGTTAAGTGCACGTGCTCCGCAGCTGGTGGCCTGGGTTCGGATCCTGGGTGCACACCGATGCACCGCCTGTCAGGCCATGCTGTGCAGCGTCCCATATAAAGGGGAGGAAGATGGGCACAGATGTTAGCCCAGGGCCAGTCTTCCTCAGCAAAAAAAGAGGAGGATTGGCATGGATGTTAGCTCAGGGCTGATCTTCCTCACAAAAAAAATAAATAAATAAAAATAAAATAAAATTCTAAATTTTAAAATCTGAATTTTAAAAATTAATTAAATATATTTGTGGCTACCCAGAGCAGAAAAGGGACTAGTGAGTATATGTAGAAAACAGTGGGATTTGATTCATCTATCGAAAAGTGCTGTTGGCTGCCTTGGGCAAGAGTAGCTTTGCCATCACAGAGAGTGTCATGCAAAGGTTGATAAGCACCCTGTCAGGAATATTATAGAAACTATTCCTTAGGATAGGAGGTTAAACGAAATGACCTTTATATCCCTTTTACCTATTGAGATTTTATGACTTCTTCCTTTAAAACTAACTGCTTTCTTATACAGTCATATAAAAATGCAAAGGAGAGCACTAATTTTTAGGATTTAGGGAAATATAAAAAGTTAAGAATTTATGTCATTGTCAGCATTCTTCTCTTGGCGAGAAGGGGATTCTTGAACAGCACAGCTGCTATTTTGCAACTCTCATAGCATAAAAAACATAATAATGCAAATTCATGGACCTTTACTATATGTGTTTTAAAAAATTGATTTCCAATTTATAACTGCTTGTTCTTTGTAGGAAACAAAAAAGATGACATTGTCAGATTTACAAAATTGTTGTTACTAGCTTTTTAATGTGCTATATTTAAGAAAAACACATCTGTTGGCTCAGAAAATGTCAAAAAATTGAATACAGAAATGAGAAATCTTGCTTATGCTTTCCTTTATCACCTACTTTTAATATTAATTTTAAAAACTTTGGAATTTTTAAATTACTTTAAAAATTCAAATTAAAATAAAAGCTCATCAAGAAATTATTTCCATTAAAGTATTTCCTGTTATCTTCTGCTTTATATTCTATATGTCTAATAGCATAGATGCCTCAGATTCATTTTGAGGAATTTTATTTTTAAATCATGAAGAATTAATGCGTTCAAGTTAGAAGATATAGCATAGATCAAGAATCTCAGCTGGAAAGAGAACATACGTTAGGGGAACTGAGGAAGGCAATGAGACCCAATGAGTGTGAGGGGCGTGACTAATGTAGACATTACAAAAATAAGGGGGCCGGATTTGGATGAGCTCTTGTAGGCCTGGACATGAGGTTGTAGCCTACGATGCTCAGGAGCAGGTTGGCATGGCTGATCATCTAGCAGAAATGGCACTCCTTTCCAATCATGTATGTCTCAGTGAGAATGTAGAACTATTTTATCCTTATGGGACCATGTGACTGTTCATTCCCCTGGCATGTTCAATTCAAATCAAGCTAACATTATTGCTACTTGATATTTTCTTATATATTTCTTTATTATTTGTCTACTCTAATTACAATGCAAGCTTCTTTTTTTTTAATTATTTTATTGAGGTCAGATTGGCTTATAACATTGTGTAAATTTCAGGTGTACATTACTACGTATCAGTTTCTCTATAGACTGCATTGTGCTCACCACCAATAGTCTAGCTTTTATCCGTCACCATACATATGTGCCCCTTTACCCCTTTTGCCCTCCTCGCATCCCCTTCCTCTCTGATAATCACTTATCTGTTCTCCTTATCTACGTGTTTGTTTCAATGCAAACTGCTTAAGAACAAAATTCTCTGAATGCATGGCTATTGCATCCCCTATACCTTGAATGGTGGTTTGCACTTACGAGGCTCCCAAGAAATATGTGCAGAATGAATAAACAAATGTTTAAAAAGTATATCAAAATGAAATAAATTAATCTCTCAATCTATTTCTGTGCATTTAGTTTTAGAAATCTCAAATTTACAAACATATATATTAGTTAATCAAAGAATCTTCTCAATAGAACATTAAGAAGGATTTAGTTAAATTACATTACTATAGACAAAATAACCCTAGAAGATCTAATGCATTTGAAGGAAACTCAAAGAAAAGGATACCATATGTATGTACGTGTGTATACAAATGACTGTATACACAAATACACACAGTTATATACGTTCATAACTATATCTGTACCTCTATAGGTATATAGGTATGTAGAAGTCTTCTGTATTTACTCAGTCAATAACTATTCTATGTTTAGATTAATTAACTTTAAAAATTATCACCAAAAGATTTAGGCAAATAAATAATAAGTATATTATTTGACATAATAAATTATCTCTCATTACTTATTTCTTCTACCCATATAGTATAATTTCACAAGAATGCAAAAACCAGGTAGAACCTGGAAGATTTACTATTGCTTTCTATTTTAGCCCATATACTTTAAGATTAACAAATCATAAGTAGCATATATATTGAAAGACTATTTCATAAATGACTTAATACTGACTGAAAATTGAAAACAATTAAAATATTCAACTTTATAAGAAAGTGCATATTCGAACAAGCAAACCAAATATGAAGGTTTTACTCCTGCACTCTCTTGATAAACATGAAAAACTCACATTGCCTTTTAATATTATTATACATTAGAAAATTTAAAGAAATACTATGACAAAAAAAAATAACAACCAAAAATACTATATTTATATATCATTTTCAAACTCATACATAGCTCTCAAGATTCTCATATGTCCTCCACGTACCTTGGCCCAGGAAAGTAGTTATAAGAGAGAATTTATATTGGAGTCTCTTTCTTTTAGTTGGGAATCATCACAAATATAACCTCTTCATTGTTTCTCTTATAATCTATTCTAAAACCTGTTCTTTAACTTTTATTTTATAGCATACAAGTTCTCCACAGATTTTGAATATAGTGCTTAGCATAACAATAGCTTCAAAAATGTCATGGTACTCTTCAGGAAGTTGTTATTTCCTTGGCTAACAAAATTATTTTCACAACTGTTAAATTTAATCATAAATTTCATCAGAGAGCTTTTAGGAAACCAAATTAATCCTGAAATATGAATACATTTTATTTTGGCAATTGGTTCAGTTGGGAAATCAGCCAAATTAGAAGTTAGTCTTTCTAGAAATATTTGTGAATAAACAGCAAATCCAATACTGTATGGTATGCACTCTAACCAAGACAAGAACATAAGAATTTCAGAGAGAGTAAAGACATTTAGTTCATTCTTGGACTTCCTGCAGGAGGAGAAATCCACATTCAGAATGAAGGATAATCAGAACACAAGTCTTATGGCATACCTAAAACCTTAAAATACGGGGAGAAGAAATACTTTTTGAAAAAAAGATAACTTATTTTCTCAAATCTTATATCAAGGTTCTAAATTCTCCCTCCACTTTAGATTTAATCCTTCAAATGTTAATATGTTTTCCTCTGTCATCTAGTTATTTTTAACAATTAAACATAAGAAATCTTATCTATAAATGTTTACTGAAATCTCTTCATCCTAGTATTCCCACATTTCCCTGATAGGCAAAGAAATGAGGCTAGATTGAAAGACTGTTTTCCTAGTGTGTTCATGCCAGTCCTAGTAATCCTTGTCTTGTATTTTAAGAAATTCTTTTAAGGAATGATTTTAGAATCTTCCTCAGATTCATTGTCAAGGTGCTCCTTACACCGTATGTGAAATGCGCCTCTATCCATTTTCTAAAAAAATCATAACTGCACTAGCTTGTTTACTCATTGATCACCCTTTTGTCTGTGGACCAGCAAATTCAGTTGTAAATTTAGTCCAAATATCTTAGAACGTAATTCATGTGGCCTGAATTCATTTAGAATAGCCAAGACTTTTCTTCCCAAATCTTCATCCATCTTGGGCTTCATCTATCTCGGGCTCTCATGATGCTTACTCTAACTATCCTTATTTTCTCTTAGAAAGATAATGAAAACAAAAGAATAAATTGTACTTCTTTGTATCACTTCAAACGTAGCCATATATACTTAAAGAGAGAATGTGCTGAAAATTATGTTGTTACTTGATTACCTGACAATTTGAGTTTATCTCCATCCTGAACGTGGAGTTTCAGATTTTGGGGGGGAAGAATTGGTTTATATTTTCTTTACATTTTTCAATCTAGATTCTAGATCCAGCTTTTCCAAAAATTAATGATGATATTGAGTAAGTCATTCTCTTCTCTGTCTCAAGTTTACTAAATAACTAGGATATCACTCCTGCAATTGTGCCCTCTCTTTATAGACTTTTCACCTCTTTACTGAATAATTCTAATTGCACAAAGCCATTTTGTAACATATTTCTTCTAATCTAAAAAAGAAAATCTCCCCTGATACCATCCTTTCCTCCAATTACTGTCCCAGTTTTTTATATCCCTTTTCAAGAGTTGTCTATTCTTTCTGTAACCTCATATTCTCCCCATAATTTAATCTTGTGCCCATTCTAGTCAACTTTTTATTCCTATGTCTCTAATAAAACTACTTTTATCAAAATTAACTGTGTTGTCCATATTACCCAATCTGATAGTCAATTCTCAGACCTCCTATACTTGACTTAGCAGCAGCCCTTGACATGTTGATCATCCCTTCATTCTTGAAACTCTTTCTTTACTTGGCTTCCAGGACACCATGCTCTCTTCTTCACGCAAAACCTCAGTGACAGCTTCTTCTTAGTCTCTTTATTGCTTTTCTTTTTTATCTAATCTTTTCAAGCTCAAAACATTACAGGGTACCTTCTGACCTCTTCTCTTTGCTATACACATTCCCTCATGATCTCATTCAGACCCATGCCTTTAAATACTATCTATATGCTGATGGCTCTAAAATTTATATCTTTACCTCAGACCTTTTGCCTGAACTGCCCTCATCTTTGGACTCACATCTCCACTGGGATATCTAATAGGTATCTTGAAATTCACATGTCCAAAAAACTAACACCTTATTACCCAATTCCGCAGCTGCTCCTTCTATCATCTTGTTAATCTCAGTCCCATTCCATTCCCTTTCTTCTCAGAGTCAAGTAAAATGATGAATCAGTAGTGTTTCATTCTAGTTCATATAGCTATAGATAATATTATATATATTATCTATAGACATATAGGTCTAGATATATCCATATTCTTGGGCAACATTAGTAATATTTAACATATTTTGGGTTAAATTTACATAAATGACATGGTACTATTAATGTTTTTTTGCAACTTTTATTATGTTTCTGAGACTTATCTAAATTGTTTCATATAGGTTGATTTATTCATTTGAAGTGTTGTATGGAATCACATTACACAACTATGCTATATTTTATTTATTCATTTCTCCATTGTAGCATTCAGTTGGTTCCAAAATGTTTGCTATTATAAGCAATGTTGCAGTAAAATGCTTGTATTTTATCTATGTACTAGACCTTTGAATGCATTATTTTATGTGATTCTCACAAAATATAGTATTATCCTTTTTCACTATAAAAGAAACTGAATCTTAAGGGGAAGGAGTAATTTTCCTAATGTCATATAGTTATCCAAGGACAGAGTCAGAACTGAAATCACATTTATGTCATTCCATCACTCAGAGTTTTTTCCCACTGCACTACCTCATCCGGTTCTAAATCCCATGAAATTCTTGTAGGAATAATGCTGACAGTAACAGGGAACAATGAGACAGGCCCATTATCATCCCTAATCCTTGCTTCAATGAGAATTCTAGGAAACCATGAGTGGGCAATGAAAGTATGGAAGAAATATGAGTAGAGTGCTGGCAGGTCATTGAGAAAACTACTATTTAAAACCTTGTATCAACTGGTTAGGCACTTCAGTTTTAGAGATACTGGCAAGAAATTCACAGGATTTGGTGACTAAACTGTGGAACAAGGAAGAAGTAGAAGTTAAATAGAAAGTCTTAGTTTATCTGCTTGAGAGCCAGCAAAAAGTAGTGACATCAACCAAACTGAGGAAATTAGAAAGAAGACCCTATAGGACCCTCAAGGTACAGGATGGAGGGGATGTAAGGGCTTGAGGATGTTCCTGTTAAGATAAAGATTTGTTTTACTTACCAAAGACTTTGAGCCAAGAATTCCTACTTGTTTTCTAAACAAGAAAAAGATTGCAAAACAAAAAGCAAATAGAAAAAAGAAAAGGAACAAACCTTGTTGGCTGCTTATAGAGACAAATCTAGAATTGTAATGATTACCTTCTCTTCTTTCCCTTGCCTCCATACACAAGCTATTCAGCTCCTAACTAGAGATTCAAAAGTCAGCAATCATTGAAACCAATCTTTAGTATCAGCAGAAAGATTATTATAAGGCATATCAAGCTAAGAGATCAAACAAACAAAAACTCAGTATCAGTTTGTCTTTACTGATCTGCTTTGGCCTTGGGCCCTGCTTCTAGTAATTGCATTCCTGTCTTGCTTCCCTACAGGATTTATTCCTAATATTATAACTGGGACTTATCCCATGCCAGAACTGTGCCTTGGTGCTATGCTCAATATGGTTTCCCGTGGCCTGTAGTTCTTACATTTTCCATCTCAGCATTTCTGTTTTTGGAGATCCAACCCAGAACCCAATTCTCCATGATCAAGTGTCCCCCAGTGCATTCAGGTATCATTTTTGTTTTTTTGGAACTTCACTTTTGCCTACCGCTTACAGACTTTCATTTGCTACCTACCACCTGCCAGAACTTTCTTGCCACCCATATGCTTTGGCATCCTGGCTACTGCCTAGCCTTCTTTGCATTATGTTCCTCATAGCTATAGATTCTTTGAATTTGGAATACTATGATTTTGTTTTTTTTACCACATGAATTAACAAGCATCCATTACCTAGAGAGAGAAAAGTTAATGGAACAGAGGGAGAAGCTCTGGTCTCCCTCTAGAGAAACAGGAGGAAAACTAACATAGAAGAAAAGAAAAATACTAAAACAGAGAGGAGAAAGTCAAATGTCAACTGTGAAGAAAGAGTAAAGACTGTTCAAGTTGGCAAGAAACATAAATATTTGGTCTAGTAGACCAATAAAGTCCAAAGATTTGGATAATTTTGTTCTCTGACAAAGTTTTCTCTGATCCCAAAGTCTAGATAAACTCAATCTAATGCTATCAGATCCTGAACATATCAAAATCCTGTATGAATAAATGTTAATGTTTTCATGTGTGAATTGGCCATAAAAAATTACACATAACAACTTGAAATATAATTTCAAATGTATCCACATATGCCAAATTGTTGTGTTTCGGAATTGATTCTTATATGCCTTTTGTTGTTTCAATTATAAAAACCCAATTTAAGAAACCCACAAAAGAATCATTATGCCTTTAAAGAAAAGCTAGGAAGGTAATCTTTTTTTTTTTTTTTTTAAGGATTATACATCTTAACAAAAGCAGAGACATAGATGCTTTGGGAAATAAAGTCAGGTAGCAATTAGTGGAAATGGCTAGGCTTAAATTCAACAAAAATATAAGAAATAGAACACTGCAAAGAAATATGCACAGACTTAGAAGTATATACAGTAATTGAAAGCATCTACTAACAAATACAGGTACTACAAGACCTGTTTCAAACACTAAATTAGACTCATTTGTTATTAGCAGTATATATTTGCATTCAATTAATGTGCTAAAATCCTTTAAAAGTATGCTCTCTTAAGTGGGTTAAACATGCTCATTGTAATCTTGTTTATACTAATAATTGGCTTAGCAAATCTTTCCTTTATATCTAGTACAAAGGTAAACTTTATTAAGCCCAAGCTGAATTATCATAAGTTCCACATTAGCAGAAACCAAATTAATGAGGTTTGATTGTACCAAGAAAATTGCTTTTCCCATTTGCTTAATTTCGTCGGCTCTATATAATAACAAAAATTTCAAGTGATAGAAGGGGTAGATAATTCAGTATTTGCAAAAATATTAGTAGATGCAAGGCAAACTTTCAGAACTCTAATTTAGTGTTATATTTATTTGTTTAGGTTCAGTGTATAATATGATGTTAAGTATATTACTCTACCATGCTATTATGGAACAGATGTTAAATGCAATGTAAAAATGTCAGGGGTAAATGATTGATGATCCTCTTTGCCATTTCAAAGTAAACTATGATTATTTATATGCTCTGGACATTGCTTGAAAGCATCATATTAAATCTAAACAATTGATCCATTTTCAAGGGTTTTTGTATAATGTATTATTTATGCGTTTTTTATTCTTTTGTGAAAATGCCCCAGTATAAGTAAGTATTTAGAGTCTCAAGTGCTCCACCCAATCCATATGGTAAATTTGTTGTCTGTGTAATACTTACTTTTTCCCTCTAGGCCCATATGGCAAGTCCATAGGCTGCCCAGGGCCCTCTGTCCTCCACAGGGGCCATATGGCAAGTTCACTGAGCACTCATTTACCTTGTATTAATAATTTATCTGCTTCAGACAGAAAAAGAGATCAGATTAAGTAAAGTCAGCCCCTGAAAATGGTTTAGCCATATAATCAATACTGAGTGTCAATGTGGTATGAGATATGGGTTTTGTTATCTCATTTATATTAAAAATAGCAAACCCATTTGAATAATTTATCAAATAATTTCATAAGCTCTTTTGATCACTTGATATACATTGACAGAATACTGTTTAATTATGCTAATCATCTGGGCAATATTAACACATGATAGTATAAGCTTATAAAGTTTAAAGCTGCTTTAAACATATAGGCTTTGATATATCCAAAAAGATAAGACTGCATCTAAATTATAATCTATATTACCATAGTAATTGCTCTAGAATTAATTCATTGCTATAACATTTGCAACTATAGCCTAAACATTTGCTGTCAACTTAAAGTAATTAAGTAACTCTTAGCACATTATTTACAGTTAGAAGTTATATCAAAAACATGGAATAAATTAAAATACTACATTTTGGCAACTTCTACTGCCACTACAAATTCATATAAAGTTACCAAATGAATGGACTTCATGGGATAATTTATCTTACTGTAGATTCATTCAGTTGATAACATTACTATTTTGATAACTTTGTTAACTTTTGAGCTATAGATATTATCTCTATGCTTTCCCTTTAATACCTGATAGTATGGATATATATGGATATGATAATATATTTCATAATCATATTACTATTCCCAGCACTTAACTCTCCCAGAATATGCACAAAAACATGTATATCCTTTATGCTAGACACAGTTATCTGTGCACATTTTTTTCATCTCCTTCAATAAAAAGACACTTGTCTCATTTTTAAAAACATCTTGACTATTAATAACCTGAGCTCAGTTATTCAAAATTAACAAAACAGACAATGCAGCCCACCAAACTTATGGCAATTTATTTTTGTTAGACTGGAGAATTCTTGTCAGCTTATGTATAAAATCTGATGTGAGACCATTCAGAAGAGGGAGTTCATGCTTTGATGCTTGGTTCTTTCCTTAACACATCTACAATGTTTTCTTCTTGGACATGTCTTTTAATCAGTCAATGCTTTCTTCAAAAACAATTATAAATAGCTGTATTTTTTTCATTTGATTTCACACAATTCACATATCCTATTATCATGTTTTGCCCACATTTCCTCTGAGTCTCCATATCTGTAATCATACTTGTTATAATCTCTGTCCAGAATACATTCACCAGGCCAACGTAAATTCCCAATTCATATCACATAGGTGATGTGGAATAGATTCTGAAGTCATTTGAAATTTTAAAATGATAATATTGAAATAAAAATGTTAATGTGTTTAGGTTTGTCACCTATAAGTGCAAGTAAAGCCATAATTAAAATATAAAGACAGCATCAGGATCTCTGACAGCTTATTTTAGGCTTATATATATAGAAACATATTTTAATGAAAATATAAAAGTTTAATTTTATGCACTGAATATTTTCATGGAGTCAGCACTTTGCTATTTTGTGATAACATGTTAAAATTAATGGGATGTCTTAACTAAGTTCTTTCTGCATATATACATATAAAAAATGGAAAGCTCCAAACCTGACTTCATAAATAACATTCACTGTGATTTTGTTAAAGTTTAGATGTGTAGATTTGTATTTGAAATCCTCAGAAGGTTACAGGGTGCAACCCTGCAACAATATCTCTGAGTCTTCAGGGACAAAATCCCATTATGTGGAGTTCAGTGAAGGGGGTAAACACCACCATAAAGAAACACAAATTGCACATATTTCCCATTTAGCTAGTGTCACCAAAGTTCACCATTTAGAATTCTAACCAGCTAGGACTTATTCTTGGAGGTCAAGTACCTTGTGAACCTTGTCATCTCATTGATGACATCATATCCCATCCATCAATTCTTTCAGGAGCACACTTGCCATCTGCTCAGCACACGTTGTAATAACTTATTAGACAAATTCACAGGGTAACAATCTGTACAATGACACTGTTATCTTAATGCTGGCACATACTGAGATAACAACCACTGTTTCTCTGTCAGAGCACAATGATTCTGCCCTCTAACTTTAAAAAAGAAGTTAGGAAGCTATTTAAACTCCTTAAGTCTTATGGAGTATCAGGCAGAAGCATTTGTCTCCATTGTAGGATCACAAATGGAACTCTCCTCACAAGGAAATTGTTCCAACAGACCATCGTTGCTGAGAATATTTTTTTCATGAGGGAATCAGATATGTAAGAAGTATACTTGAGTACTCCGTAGAAAGTTAAAAATAATAACGTTCATAATCACCAAGCAATAAAACCCAATATCTCCTTTCCACTTGCTAAAATAATATAATTAAAATAATTTCCCAGCTTATTCCAGATGACTACAATCTCTCATTTTTTTTTCTACAGGCATTTAATTAGCAGAACGGGATTCTCAAACATCTAGCTGACACTGCATACCTGCAACTCTAATAGGTCCTTTGGAAAAACCAAGCACAGTGTCCAAGATCACGTACCTGTGTTTTAGCAGCTTTTTATTTGCAGCATAGAATTATCAGGCATATTTAACCTAGCAGCTATCAAAGGACTTATGAGTTGATGAAGTCCGGCACAACAGTCTCTCTCTCTCAGCTTTAAAAATTATATGTTTTTAGAGAAGACGGCATTTATTTTGCATTACATGGAATTCATCCTCTGTTCCTTCTTTTGGCTTGTCATTTATTCCAGCTTACACTGTGATCAACATTGTACTAAAATAAAGTCAAGTACAACAGCCGCTCCCTGCCCATCAAAACGCACAGACGTCTGCCAAGCACTTGTAACAGCTGGTGTTACATTAATTAGTTTAAACTATTTATTTCATCCATCTCCAGAGCAGATTGAGCAAAAACATTAGAGATTATTCTAGCATCTGTAAGTGCCCTGCAAACATTAACCAAGGAAAGTTAGAATATTCATCAGTATCATATATACATATATATATACACAAATATATATTTACATTTATATATGATTTAAGAGTCTGAACAGTCATTATAAATAAGTGAGTAAACTGTATCATATACTTAGCAAGGAGATGTTTTATTAACCGTCTTTACAAACATAAGTTTTCAACTTATATTCATCTTTTGTGTCCACAAAGTTTCTCTCTTTAAAAATTATCACTCGAAAGCAATAATAATTCCTGGCAGCATGGGCCATTAAACAATATATGACAGGGACTGTGTGACTCAGTGGATTAGTCACAGATTTTATGGCCACTGTTGGAATCCTGCCCTAACTACAGTGATCAAAACACTGTTATCAAATGGTTATAAAAATCTCAATTAAAATTACTTCTATGGCCTTCACTCGGTTCTTAGCAAACTACATCGCATAACATGAATCTACATGTTATTGACAAAATTAACTCAACTGCTACTTTTTGGCTTAAGAGCATTTAGAAATTAACATCTAACTGACTCTTCAAGTAATGGTTGTCAACAGGGGCTTGATTATAAATGGTCGTCCATTAAACACCTGTCAGTCTGTGTTTTTCTGTAGGGCTTCTAGATTTTCAAGACTATATTATCTTTTGCCATGTCTTTTCTAGAAACCAAATACACATGGATTAAATTAACATGAAATGTATCTGTTTATGAAAAACAAAACATTCCAAAATACCTGAAGAATAATTCACAGGAGTAGAGGTGGAGAACAACAAGGATTTAAAATTTTTTGTAGAATATCAAAATAGCACTATGTAAATTCCCTCAAGGTTGATGATTCCCAAAGCAATCTGTTTTACTCCAAAAGCAATGCCATGAATATAATTTGACACATGACTTAATCAACTAAAGGCAAACAAAAAGGTCTACATGATAAATAGCAAACAAACATTTAGGAAATAAATAATCTGATCTTCTGTGAGGAAAAGTAATAAGGAGTAGAGGGCATTAGGGAAAACAATACTGTATACCCTGGCAAAAGTTTTCTGCATAAACACAGCCAGAAGTCCTGAAGCACTACTCGTTATTCCTAGAGTCAAAAGCTTTTGCTGTTTTAACCTTACTCATAGGTCAAAAATCAATCTCTATAAAGCAAATTAATTTTACTCCTTGGCACTTTATTTTCCTATTCCAAATGCAAAAAAAAATTAGTATAACAAAAATTCAATGTAATATAATTCAATTTGGAGTTATCTCAGATTGAAATAACCCAGATATTGAATTTTGAACTAAGGAAGCTATTATAAAATTCATCCTTATAGTAACACTGCTTATCCTCTATGTTAGACTTTACTCTGTGTTACATCTAAGGGGATTTACCTTGGTGACCTACCTTGGTTTATAGACAATTTAATCATCAATATGGGACCGTTATGGATCAAACTGTGTCTCCCCAAAATTTGTATGTTGAAGCCCTATTCTCCAATGTGACTGTACTTTGAGATAGGGCCTTTAAGGAGGTAATTAAGGTTAAACGAGGTCATAAGAGTGGCGTCCTGAAGAGGAAGAGGCAACAGGCATGCGAGCACACAGAAGAAAGGTCATGTGAAGGCGTAGGGCGAAGGCGGCATCTGCAAGCCAGGGCGAGAGGCCTCAGAAAAAAACAAAACTGCCACATCTTGATTTTGGACTTCCAGCTCCCAAAACTGTGAGAAAATAAACTTCTGTTGTTCAAACCACCCAGTCTGTAGTATTTTGTTCTGGCAGCACTCTCAAACTAATACAGGGACCCACAGCACAGATACTGAAAACCGTTATATAGTGAGGTACTCATAGCTCACAATTCTACTACAGGGCTCCCTAATTTACGATCATTTAAAACATTATTTCATGTGTTCCCTACAGCAAGTCTGTCAGGTATAAGATTATTTCCCGTGCTTTCAACATGAGAAGTCTGTGCTAGAAGTCTTTCACCAAAGCAGAACACAGTTAAATTGGAATGGTAGTCTTGTACCCAGACTTCTGATGCAAGTTCCAAGTTATCAACACTCTGTCCTAGTCCACAAGTCTTCGAACTTTTTGTGAAAACAGTCAATTTTCAATTTTTTACAACCTTCTAGATCTCTGAGAGATGAAAGGCTGACAAAGGTGACAGGAGTAAAATAATTTAGGAAAAAGTCCAGAAGAGACAAAATCACATTTCAGATCAGAGGTAGGCAAACTATGAACTGTAGGCTGAATCCAGCTCGCCACCTGTTTTTGCAGAGCCTGTGAGCAGAGAATGGTTTTTGCATTTTGAAATGATTGAAAAAATAAAATAAAAAGAGAAATAATATTTTGTGACACCTGAAAATTATATGAAATTCAAATTTCAGTGTCCATAAAGTTTTATTGGAACAAAGCCACAATCATTCATTTATATGTAATCTATGGCTGCTTTCTCACTACAACAGCAGAGATAAGTAGTGTGACAGAGACCATATGGCCCCAAAGCCTAAAATATTTACTATCTGACCCTTTACAGAGAAAGTTTGCTGACTCTTGTTTTATACAATAGGATTGGTAGCATCCTTTATTATAATTGTTTCAAATAGTCTAGCTCTGGCTTTTCCAGGGAGCCTATTTAACCCATAACAAATTTATAGAGTATCACTAATGAGCTGATAGTGTTCTTTCAATTAGCTCTAACCTATATTTATGACGTTATTCTATGGAGGAAAAGGGTGTTTCAACTTTCAAACAACTTACAAGTGAATTTTTGGAACATAACCTGTTGGTAAATTTGTGGCTACCTGTTTAAGAGATGATTGATGATAATGAAAGTTGATAGGAACAACGTCTATACATCATTCAATTACTCTTACAACTTCTCCCTCAAGTAGGTATTTATTATTCCCATTTTTCACAGCTGGAAAATGAGGATTAATGTAGCTAAATAACCATCACAATTTAATAGCATACTCACTATGACATGGAGTGGAGTGGAGTGGAATCAAAGTTTCCCTGAATCTAGAGCTCATGCTCTCAGTCATTATGCTCTACTGTCGACAGTAATCTTGCTTAGGTAAATATTATTTCTGTTCATATTTTAATATTTTTATTAACAAGCTGTTTTAAAAATAAGTACAGACCAATGAATTTTAAAGTTTTCATTAAAGAAATACCAATGACATTCACAATTTATAAAAGCAATACTTCTGAGGGCTATGTACCATTTTACCACTAACATTTCAGAAAATTTATTGTTCAAATGTTTGGGTCCTAATCAACATAGCATACATGTATGTGCAGGATTAAACATTTGAATAGGAATTGATATACCCCTAAACAAACAAATTCACATGGCCACCACACCACCATTATCTTTTCTAATATTTCCATGTAAGAAAAGGATTTTAGCAATAAATTGAAATGAAGCTAAACGTATATAAGGCAGTTTAGAGAGAAAAGGCACTAGAAGAGGTCAAACTTGGGTTTCTTCCTGATGATGTCATTCTCAAGCTCTCAGTCTCGGACAATCTATTAACCCTTTCTAAACCTCAATTTCCTCACCATTAGAATGGAGATAAAACGGTACCAACTTCAGAAGATTTTTGTAAGGATTAAGTGTGATAATACCATGCTTTTGCCACCAATCACAACTTCATGGGGATGAAGGAACAAATGGATCCATAGGATTTTTGTAAAATAATTCATTGCAATTATTTCTGACCACCAAGTTGGAAGACATAGAAATAAGTTGACGCTTGTCCCCGAAACTGTGAACATGAGTTTAGGAAAGTGAAATAAAAAAGGCTTTTGAGGGAAAATTAAAGAAGGTAATCATATAAAAGTTCAAAAGGACAAGTTAAGAGGGTTCCAGGAATGTAGTTGAACATGAAAAAAGAAAAAGATAGGAATAAATTATATTTATATAATTATATATATATGTATGTATACATGTATATATGTGTATATACATATATAATTGATTATAACAAAAGTAACTAGTTTAAATGTAGAAAGTAAAGATTGGACTATATATACAGAAAACCTATGTTAAATAATTATATATAAAATCAGAAAATAGTTCATCCAAAGGAGACAGTTGGACTTAAAAGGAAATTGGGTTAACAATAGGAGAATTTGTCTCTGATATCAGGAAGCATATAAAACTACAGAGATCCATGCATTTGGAGAAAGTAAGGAAGGAAATTCAAAATCAACATTACCATAATGTTGGTTCCAATAACATCATAACATCAAGGCAGTTAGGCAAGGAAGTAAAGGCAGGCTGATAATAGGCAAAAAGATTATTTGTAGACTTGTATATACACATACTATATTCGCCACTTGTAAAGCATACGTAAAACAAAGTTATATCACTTTCAAGCTCTAGGCTCTATGGGCCCAGAGAACACGTCTGTCTTAGTCATTATGTTAAACAAATGGCACTGTAGTTAAAAGCATGGACTCTGGAGCCAAACTGCTGGGACTCAATTCCCAGACCTGCCTGCTACCTACTAGCCACATGACCTTGGGCCCTGTGTTGTTATCCTCATCTGTAAAATGGAGATAATAATAGTAATGCAGCTGTCTCAAAAGTTGCTGCGAGGCTGAGTTATTGTACTCTAGTATTTAGAATAGAGCTTGGCATATGGTCTGTGCTACAAAAGTTTGCTGTGATTAGTAACTCTTCTGTAAGCAAATGGAGGGAAAGGATGATATTTTTCTTTCTGTTCCTTCTATAACGGGTTACGTCTTTCCCATATTAATTATATATAGATATGAATATGGATATATAGAATAGATGATAGATATAGATGGGATATCAATGGGAATTAAAAATAGTAAACCTATTTTAAAACATACTTTAAAGCCACCTCTTGAAAAAAAACTAAATGATGATCTTTCCATCTTTCAAACTCAAGGAAAACTGTTGTTCATCTATGCTCTCTTCTAAGCAGACACACAACATTTGTTGACATTCTGAAGCCATAATCCATCATTTTCATCTCTTCATGGTTGACTCCTCATGTCTTTTCTTCACCCAGAATGTTAAGTAATCATCTGACGCCAAAATATCAGATAAAAAGGCCGAATAACATATGTGGTCAACATCTACAGGACACTTCACCTCATATTTCCTCTCAAATGGCCGCAGAGGAAGAGCCTCACACTTAGACTTAGCTTAGTCTACACTTAGCCACCATACTGTCCTTACTAATAATAATCAAATCTACTTAAGACTTAAAAAACACATGCTAATATTTTAATTTCAAGAGAGCTTGAAGTTCACATTTTCTTCTCATATCAAAAGTTATTGTTTTGTAGGTACTTATAGCACAAGAGAATTTGTCATGTGACATTTCCAGGAAACTACAGGTTAACAACCAAATCCAAATTGTTCTACTGTGTGGAAGAATCTGGACTGTTCTAAACAGCTAATGGAATATAAAGCATATTGACCAAAGAATTTTACTAAATATATACAGTCTTCATAAGCAGATCATTTTCAAGCTTCGATAATATAAATGATGATTTGTTTCATAGGCAACATTCTCTACAAAGTAAGTGGGAATGAGAACACCCTGCGAGCCTTTCCAGACTGTTACCTTCACCTTGAAATAGGAATCTCAGAAGCACCTGGAGATCAGGGGTGAGGCTTGTGGATTGTAATTCAAAAACATGCTTCCGATTCCCTTACAGCCCTTCCCATGGCTTGCCCCCGCCCCCACCCCTTGGGAATCCCTTTCAAACTCTTTTGTTGAGAGCACTCCTTTAGCCCCAAACAATCCATCACATTGCTTTTAAAACTCAAGCCCCAATGCCAACATACTGATTTCTTATAATTTACCAAATAAATACGTAAAATCTTTAGCTTATTAAATGAATTTCATTGTAATCTCTTTTTCATGGCACAGTACCGTTAAGATTAGCAATAACCACATTTTTATTATTCTTTTATTCTGCCACCAAGTGACTTGCTCAGGTATGGTGTTTAACCCATTCTGACATTCCTACAGATGAAAAGTTAATTCCAAAGATTGAATGGACTGTCTTCTTCTAAAACTGTATACTATTTCACTTTCTGATGAAATTGTGTTCTGACCTGAAATTCTTTTTTTTTCTCTTCTATCGAAAAGTTAATTGTTAAACTTTGCGACAAAACCCTTTGTTCTTACTGAAGTCACTTTGCTTGTCTCTCCTACTGTAAGGACACCAAATCCTAAAAGCTGGCAAGAATGCATATGTTTATTTCACCATTGCTCTGCAATTACTGAATGCCACTTAATTATAGCAACAGATGCTCGAGTGTAGGAACCAGAAAAATCAAACGCCTCATTTCCAGGTTATTTTTTTCCATTGCTTCTGCCAACAGCAGATGTGTGAGCCCCTTGTGCTCTGGCGTAAATACTTATCAAATCCTAACAGGTCACCTATGTCACAAACAACATTTCAGATGCAACTGTTTCACCTGATAATAGGCTCTGAAAATAAAACTGTGAGCTGTAAATACAATGTATTCAGAATGAAATGCCATAATGTGAAATTGCTTTTTCTCCAGCTACAACTGAAGTCCTTGACAGTTTTTGGCAGTGATAAATCACCCTCCCATTAATTGTCTTCTCTCTCATTGTGAGGTGAGCTGCTAAAAGGGGCAGTCAACAAAAATGACTTAAAGGACAAATTTTGGCAAAAAGACAATGAAGAAATCTGTCATTGCTCAGCCTCCAGTAAACTGTCATGAAACAATCAAAATATATGTAGCTGAAGTGTTTATGTCTTTGTTAGGAAGATTATAGAATGATAAGTTTACTGTTAGAAGAGAGGAAGGAGCCAGAGAAACTTAAATTGTGGATCCTTGACACCCTCTTCCAAGTGATTTTTCTCCTACAAGACACGTTACTGTCTCTTAGATTTGAACATTTTTCTCATCTACTCCGAGTCACATTCTGACCTAGAATAAATGAAAAGTTCCCCAATGTGTGATCACAAGTTATAAAATCTTAACGTAATTCTAAATTGAGTGTAAATGTAATTCTTAAAAATTAATTTCAGAAATTCTCGAGTAACATATTTTGCCATAAAACAGGGAAAAGAACTCATACAATTCTACATCCAAAAGTGTGTTTGCCACCAGCAGACAATTTAATATTACCATATGCAGTATGAGAAAATTATATGTTACTACAGTGCCTGTCAGATGCACCATTTACATTTTAGTTTATATTCAGCACTAGTAAGTAAAGATGCATAAAAACTGGACCCATTGCTGTTCTTGCATTAAAAATGTTCATATTTACTTCATATAATTAATGTACAGCTCAAACTGCTGAATCTTAAGTCTAACTGAACAAGAACACTAAATCTAAACTGTGCCATTTTCTGGAATATACCCAGTCAATCCACTTCAAACATCAATAACACATTTGAAAGAGATACAGAGGACCACAATTATTACACAGGTAGATAATTCAAATAAAGCAAAAACTGTAAGAAGAAAAGCATGCTTTCAGGAATCCTGATGGAATACAACCTAATGTCCTGAAACACAATTGGTATAGTATCATGTCAACAATTTTTTTCTAGAGGAATTTGAAATAACTTTAAAAATAATTTATGGGTATTTGAATTAATACAGGAAATCACTGAGTCAGTAACTCTAAAAGGAATGGTTTAATACATCAACAAAGTGTTTTTGCTAATAGATAGGTGTCTCTGGTTTGCATTAAATGGGGCGAGATAAAGAAGTGGTATTTTGGTGCTTCAACACTGTAACTCAATAAGAAGCCTAAGTTAAATAAGGAAAACTTAAAATTACCCCAAGTCCAGTTTTGCAGCTCAAATGGAATGTTATCTGAATATTAATAAATATAGTTTATAGACTATGACATTAAAATATCTTTGAATGACAAATAAAAATCAAGGGATTGATTTTTTTTCTTTTTTGGTGATCCGCCAGTTTGAGAGCTTACTGAGAGCATATGGAGATAGCATATTTGCAAGTCCATCTCTGGAGGATTGCAAAAGGCCCTTAGCTTGTGAAAAACAGCAATGTTATTTTTTTTTAACGTTCCCTATATTTAGAGATTAAATCGCTCACTGCACAAACCCATTTGGAACAGGCGAGAAGGTGAAAAGGATAATCAGTACAGTCACTGGTCCGTGTTTCCTAAACGCTTTTGAAAACATTACTGTGCGCAGGCATAAAATTAGCGGCAGGACCTTAAAAAGGCTGGCATTTAGCATGACTTTTTGGAAAGTGACACCCTCATTTTTTTCTTGTAGGATATCATTAAATTTCAATCGCCCTATGGCAGTGCCTTTCCATTAATAACCAATTCACTGTGTCACTTTGGCTCTCCTTTGAAATAATGAGCCTTTGCTTCGCTTTAATAAATTTAAACATATTCTCAAGGCCAGGGAAGATAGGAAACCGCAGATGGGCTGAGAAAAACACGATTCATAAATCCTTAACTGCCTGAGATCGTTGAGAGCAAAACAAAGTAACACTCGTAAAATATTAAACAATCCCAGCTGTATGAGGGAAGCTTCATTAACAAAAATGGACTATTTACTGCCCTGCTCAGTGCCTGTGGGTGGAGAAAGTCAAAGAAATCTTTAGAAAAAAAATCCCACTGCCTTTTCTTGTGATTCTTTAACCAACTAATGGAACAATAAAAATATTATCTGGAAAGTCCAGTTATTGTCAAGAATTAATAAATATTATTTAAAATGCTATAAATTATTTTTCCCACTGACATATTTTATTTTAAAAGTAACGAATGCAAGTCTGCTGCTTTTTTCTATAAGCATGGCAAAGGTATTGACGACATGAGGACTACCTAAGAACTCAAAACAAAATGATGATAATAACCATGGTGAACATCCTTATACAAATGGTTTCTGAAGTATATGTCAGGCTAGGACCAGTAAGTTCCTCTCTTTTGCTTTTGGATCTGTATTTTATTATCTACTTAAATCTCTTTATACCTACGAGAAGTTCTGACGTTGAGTTTATCAAAAACTTTAAGATTGATAGTATCTTTGGAATCATATTAAAGGGTGCAAACTCAGCACAAAAATCCTAGCGTAATAGATGGAAATTATGAGACATCATCATCAAGGGTACCATTTTAAATGCTCTGCTTCAAAATCAAGTTCTGATTGCTGGTGGGATGCACGTTTGAAGAAGCAAGAGATCAATGTCAGTCTTTTAAATGCTAAGAACTTAGAAGCTCTAACCTTAAAGACAAGCTGACAATTCAGTGGACAGAATGTCAATACTTCTAAACATTTCAAGGGAAAAAATATTGCTTTATACAATCTGTGTCACATTTATTGCAAGAAAAGAATTTAGATTTTTCTTCTGCATTCTGTCAGCACTTTTCCATTTATTATACAGAGATACATAATTAAGGAGTTCAGTAAGGAATAATGCAGAGGCTGACCCTTTTAACAATACATAGCTAGTCTTGTGATACTACATGCTAACACACAAGAAAAATGCAAACATATTCATCCTTTTTCAAGCACTATATATTTTACCAACCAAGTCTTTATATGGATAAAATTTCAGAGTATGTGATAGAGCATTTGAATATATATGTAAGGTCTTTTCTATCAAAGCAGTTCCATTTTCTTATCATATTATAATGGAAGCAAATAATTGTTGACATATTTCCAAAAAGACAACCTAAGTTGAAAAGTAATATCAGATTCAGTTTAAGAACACAAATATTGACTCCAGATGCTTTCTGCACCTCTGTTTCTTAATCTGTAAAATGGGGAAAATAATAGTAGCTATTTCTAAAAGTAAATTTAGGACTAAACAAGTTAGTACATGTCAACTAATGTCTGAGTCATAATAAGCAGCATATACAGGTTAGATTATGATTTCGTTTTAAATGCAATTGTTTTGAAGGAAGTATTGTTCTACCACGATCATGTAAATATGTATAATGACTATCACAAAGAATACTTAAACATTTACTGTTATGTAAGAACAGGGTGGTCTGTACCAGTATTACAAAGCTATTTGTTGGCAATTCTTGTCAGACATTTAAGACTTCCTTTGAATCAAAATCATGTCTTCTCAGTGAAGTCTTCTGGGGCTAGCTATTACTTTCAGGTTTAGAATCTGCCTAAGGCTCAATTCTTCCATGGAAAGCTTAAACTTTGACTATTATATTCATCTGGTATTAGATCTGTTATTAACATCTATGAGTCATCTTCATGAGATATTGAAAACACTCTTCTTCCTTCATACTTCTAAACAGTAAATAGCTATTTAATAATTATAAGTAAATATTCATGTGTATTTAACACTGTTACTTTTCTTTGAGAATGTGAGTTACCTTCAACTATGTTTGTAAAATCCATTTAATACAGATCCATATATAAAGAAGATCAAAATATCTTTGGTTACTACTGAATGCATCATTCAACTAAATTTGTAGAAAGAGGTCAAAATGTTAAAAGCAGTAATGTAAGTGTATATATTTGCATCACACCTAATTGTTAAAATAACACTTGTAAAGTGTCATTGGATATCTTATAGTTAAACCAAACATTTCCTTTTTTTGATTTGCAACTTCAGATTACCCTGAAAATTCACAGATTATATTTTCTCAGAATTGGGGTAGAAAAGTTGAAAGAGCTTTGATAACTTAGATGGCATGCGGATGCCATAGTAAATCAGAGATGAAATAGCATCCTATTTGAGTCTAAGTGACTAGTCCCTGAAAAGTTGATATTTTCTTCCCTAATAGTCCTTCATCACTGAATACGGGAAACAATTACAATGAAAGGCATGTGAGCACAGAGTCTTTGCCACTGGGCCCTCATAAATCTTGCCAGTTCCCAGTGAACAACACCAAATATTTGCAGCTGAGAAACATTTGGTCTGGCTTAAAATAACATATCTCAGCAGTCAGAAGTCATTAAGCTTTGCCAATGATTTGAAACAATTTTTCCATTTCAAAAGTGACATTGGTTTTTACTTATTTTTCTGGATGAGGAAGGTAGCAAAAACTAAAACAAACGACATGAAAATGGAAGTTACTAATGAAAAAAAATGATAAAATTCTTTGAACTGCCTTTGGTAAATTTGTTTATACTTTCTAAAAGAATCCTTTAGCTCTTATGCATATAATCAAATAATTCAAGATGATGCATACCAATTTTATGGCAAACAACGATTCAAGTATAAAAATGTAGATATGGTTTACCATTAATTCTTTGTGAATTCAGGAATTATAAATTGTAAAGCTGATAAAAAAATTTTATGAGAAAGAATAACTCAGCATTTTCAATTAAAGTTTCAAGGAGATTAAGCACGGAAAGAAAAATATGCTAGTGTGTTTTCCAAAGATTAGTTCTGATATAGAGTCCGTTCAGACATAAGAACGTGACCAAATTGTTTAGAGCAATTCAATGATTATACCCGGAAATATTTTAAGTATAAAAAATAAAAGAGGCCGGCCCAGTGGCATAGTGGTTAAGTTCGAGGGGTCCACTTCGGCAGCCCAGGGTTCATGGGTTCAGATCCTGGGTATGGGCCTACACACCGCTCATCAAGCCATGCTGTGGCAGCGTCCCAGATACAAAACAGAGGAAGATGGGCACAGATGTTAGCTCAGGGCCAATCTTCCTCACACAAAAAAATAAAAAATAAAACAAAATAAAATTAATAGACTCAGATGATGAGACTGGGATTTAGAATTCAAATCAATATATTCACCTACTTATGTTAATTTCATCAACTATGTGGTATGTCCTTTGTTCAAAGAATAAAATTGCTTCAGGAAAAGGCAAGTTTTAGAAACAGAATATTCGATTCCAATTCCATTTTCCCTGCAGGATAGTTGCGTCAACCTGAACAAGCCTTTACCTCCCAGAGCCTCATCTGTACAATAAGGATAATAACATCCACCTTGCAAGTCACTGTGAGGATGAGAGATGACATACAAAACTCAGTGACTGTCCCACACTAAAGGTTCTATAAATGGTAATTGCTAATATTAATATTTAAAAAATAGTCAAATTAGTGCTATTACTGTCCGCATGTGCATTCTTAAATATTCTCCCACCTAGTGAATTTTATTTTATTAATTGGAAGACTGACAACTTTTTATTATAATAGATAACTGACAATAGAAATTTATATGCTTACCAGAAGTAAAACTGGGAATATGGAAATACAGGGTGAGGAATAAATAAAGCATTTACCATGTGCCGAAAGCTGTGCTGATTTTATCATTAAGTGATTTCATGCAGAGCTTCAAACAATATTTTGATTTGAATATTTCCATTGGTCTATTAATATATCACTCATAGGTGCAGCAATTCAGACTTAGAGCCAAATCCACCTGCCTCCAGATCTGTGTTCTCTCTCCTATGCTATGCTGCTGGAAGATGACTTCAGAAAATATTTACTAAAGATTTTGAATAACTTTATGATATTTTATTTTGTCAAAGTGTATAATCTAGCTGCATCTTGTATATCACTATTCATTTTAAATGCAAATTCAGCCAATCACAATTCCTTAATCTCATTAATTGGGATTATAAAGATTCAAACGGTCTGCATTCTACTTGTAAATATTTTACATTCTTTCCAAAGATAAAATCCAAAGTAATTAATACTGTAGAAAACAAACATTTTGGAAAACAAAATTTGGGGTCCAGTATTTTAGCAAAATGGCCATTAGAGAGTAAGCAATTAGAGTCACATTAATAAACTTTAATTTATAAGTACTCAAGGAAAAAGCCTTCCGTATATAGATCTTTTCTGTCAAATTACTAAAAACAGTATATGGACTATGTTGGCTCTTTCTCTGCTGTAGATTTTTTGAAAAACCTTTCAAATAAAATTAAAGTATACTATATGAGATAAATACAAAGCAATCAAATATTGCAGATGGAAAAACAAAGTAGTAAAAGTTCCAATGAGCAACATAACACAATCATTAAAAACACATAATGCTTTTCGGATCTATATACCCTGGGACACTGAGGAAAAATTAATGCTATTTGTTTTAGTACTTAAAGAAGGGCCTGGAATAACAAATAAAGTTTTCTTAGTCCTAAACACCAATTCTACGGCATGCTGCACTTGCAGAAAGGAAAAAAACATGTACTCTTTGTTGTTTGTTCTATAATTTTCTAACTTACATGGTAATGATTGTTTTAGAACATATATTATTTTATTCTCTTCTTTATTAACACCTGAGAGTTGTCCTACATTCTTTGACAACAGGAGATGTCAAATAGGGCAAAGTCAAATAGATTTTTTAAAACTTACTTAAACTTTTAAAAGAGGTACAACATTGTTCTATTTAGAAAAGGAGAAAGGGTTGGCAGAGAAACCCTTTTTTCTCTGCCAAGAAGAGGTGAGCTTGAAGCCCCTTGTTAAGGTAGTCAATTGTCTGTAGATTGGCTACTTGACCTACTGTCTCAGTCTCGTGTCTTCTCGTTTCTTTTGGTAATTTGCAGATCTCTAATTCTTTCATAGAGGGAACAGAAAAGAGATGACAAACAGATGATCCTTCCTGATCATCTTGTGGTAAAAAACAAGATAAAATTTTAATATTAGATACAAATATTTGGCATCACAATATGTCAAATAACTGATGTTCAGTAAATATTTTTGAATAAGTAAATGTAGAAAGGTAAAGACTTAGATCTTTCACTTGTAAAAATAATTTTCATTTTATCTCCATCTCATTTCCATCTAAATAAAAGTCAAGGAAAATATTTCTAAAAATAATTTCTAGGTTGGCTTTAGATGATCATTTCCAGGTTTTTTTTCTTCCTTCCTTATGATCAAGATGAGGGGTGAAGGACAGACGAAGGTGGTAGGAGGTGGAAAGTGAGTTAGAAAAAATATATAGTAACAATAACAAAAATAAGATAATTATGTTTAGGTAAATTTTACAATTTAAGTAGTATCTTCCTCTTGTTAGATAATAAATAACAGGTGTCCTGTTGATATGACCATTTAGACATCTCTTTATTAGGAGGGGAATGCTTCTCTAGCTTTTCAGGAAGAACTGTTTAATGTAACAAAGAATAAGTCTATATAGATTTTATGTCTTATTAAATGTTGTATTTATTATGCACATATAAATATAAATTGTTGAGCTCACTCAAATTATTTTGGAACATAACTGAATTTCAAATACAGTGTGTTCACATGCTCCTAATGAAGAAAGTTCTAGAGAGGGGTTCATAACTTTATAAACAAAGAAGAGATGTTTGTCCTTGCCTAAACATATGGGAACTGAAGAAAAATTTAAATGGTAAATCACTAAGAGTAATAAAACTAGGGATGAAGACCTCTAGAATGAATCTGAAACTCTATAATCTCATATAAGATGAACAAAGTAAAAGTCTGTTTAATACATTTAATTTGCATAATGAGATCATCATTTCTTTTTAAAAAAAAATGAACTCAGAAATTGGACTCAGCCTAACTCATGAAATATTAAAACATCTGAAGAAAAGAATTGATAAAAAATCAGCGCCTGACAAATATACCCAAAGCTAACATTATAGGAAAATATGAGTTAAATTTCTAATAGTCTAAGTAATTTTGTTATTAGTGTTGCCATTTTGTCCCTCATTTGTTCTCAGAGGTACTCAAAACAGGATGGTGAAATGGAAAACACAGGCTCATGAGTCAACAACATCTTTCGAATGCCTGTTCCATCACACTGAGTTTTTAGGCCTCACTCTTAAAATGAATATAATAATATATTTTTATATAGTTGTTTTGAGGAAGAACCATATCCATATAAATATAAATGCATACTGTGTTTCGCACATAGTAGGCACTCAATAAATTCTTGCTATTATTATAATGTTCATCCTCCTCTTTTATTCAGAAAGCAGAAAGTAAATTCATCATATTAGTGAATTACTTTTTATAAGACCTGTGATAATAAAATAACGATAAAGTCCTTGATTTGAACCTTGACAATTGTTAAGCCTTTAGATTTTTGCCTTTTGTACAGACAATTTAACTGGCCATAGTTCTCTTGGGTTTTCAGTTATATTGCATTATTAGACTATATTATTCAAATCCAACCCTGCAAGAGCGTTTGAGAAAAAGATACATTTCTTTTCTGTTTAAAAATTTGTTTTAATTTTAGAGATACTAGGGCGAGAGGAAAAAAAGAGTAAAGGAAAATATTGGGGAAATTTGTAACTCAGATAATTTTTCAGATATTCAGTCCCACTTTTTAAAATTTACTATTTACATATTAAACTGTTCCACCAAAAGCAATCTAGAAAGGCTTCTCCAACATCAACACAAAAGTAATTGGAAAATCATTACCAAAATAAAAACTAATAAGTCTATCCCTGACAGTAGTTAATTATGAAAAGCTTATACTATTGATGAAGAATGAGATATTGAGGACAGCTGAATGGAAAAGAAAAGATCTAAAGTGTTCATATGCTTAAAGATTCCTGGTATATGGTCGGCATTCAGTAAATACCATCCACTTCCTTCCCCTTCTCGTTATTGATTGAATCATGAGAATAACAATAGCTTCAGGAAAAAATTCTTCTGTCTTAATAATCCATGACAACAGCCCTAATTATCTCTTCCAGTTTGTATTTGCTTCAGTATCTTAAAATAATTGCAATACCTGTGATGATAGCAAGTTCTATATGAATATATTTCCCTATTAATTTTATTTTTATGAGTCAAATGGAATTCTCAGGAAAACAAATGTACAAGGCTATGCCTAATTTCAAATAATGTAATACATTTTCCTACATATGGGATACATGATATTTAGAAAAATTAGTGACAATTGAATCCAAGAAGTACTGGGAGATATTTTTACCCTATTAGAAATTACATATTTGGAAATGACCTACTTCTACCAGGAAACCACTGTTTTTAGAGCAACTGATCAGAAAAGCTGTTTAAAACATCTTTGTTAAAAAAAAAAACACAAGAAGTGATATCATTAACATTTTTTAAGTGGTTAAGAGAAAATAACGGAAACTGTGAGTCATGGAGAAGCTCTTCAAAGCACATTTTATAAAGATTTTTTTTTTTGTATTTTCCATTAATTGCAGATAGAGCAATTTTTCCTCTGTTTCCCTCATCAGCCGGTTTGGAGGTCAGTTTTCAAGAGTAAAAAAAGTCTCATATGTAATTCCTTTTATTTCAAATCTAAAGGTTACCATGAGAAAAGAAAAAGAAATGTGATAGTGAAACAAATCCGTTAAGAGAAAACGCCAAGCTTGGCCATTATTTATTTGCCTACTTTTTCTCAGTGTTTTAAACTAGGCTTAAACATTATGATATTGAAATCATTGTAAAATGTTGAACCCAATTATCTGAAGCCTATATTAAATTCTAAGATGCCATTTAAAATAATCTCATTAACATTATTTAAGGGTCTTTCCACTACTTTTTCAACATTTTATACAAGAAAAAGTTTGACTTTTTCTCTCTCTCTAGTACTCTGAAATTCTCCATAGTCATATACTTACTAGGTCTCTCTCTCTCTCCCTCTCTCTTCTCCTGTCTCTCCTTCTCTCTCACACATTTTTAAAAGTGTGTTGGTATCCAGAATAAAAGAGTACTGAGGAAGAGCATCAGGCTGTATATTTTTTATTAGCATTTCAACAAGAACCCCTTCTCTCTTTCTCCCCACCTCACCCCCAGTGGCACAGAGACAGGGACTCACATAAACACACTGGAAGCTTGGTCAGGAAATTAGACATCTTATCTTTGAGTTTGCTAAATAAGGACCAATAACCTAGGCCTGCGGCACTCTTCATGATAACTGCCTTTACAAAATGAAATTTTGACTTCTTCACAGCTTAGCTACGAGAAGACAGTATCAGTAAACCTGCATTTCTGTGCAATATGAGGGGTAGTAGAAGATTTCAACATCTGACAGGGGAAAATGAACAACTGATAAAAAATCTTTGAAATGTTCTCTCAATGCAAGGCAACATTTTTGATGTTGACTTACATTTTTATTATTGTTTACTTTCTTGACAGACTGAAGGTCTACTAAACTTGGAACACATAAAGTAAAAATACAAACATAACAGCAAAAAAGAAAGGCACAGAATCTTTAAAAGATAATTATTTGTCTTTAAGATCTAATTATCCTTGTGAATTTGTGTATTTACTTTGATGAGGATTTGGAAACATTAAGTAATATTTATTACCTTAATAATATCTATATACATCATAAAGAAAAGGAGAAAGATCTTGAATTATATTGAATTTCTACTTCTGAAATTAACCAAAGTATCAACACCAGATCTTTTAGCTTCTAAGGTATAAACGATATCTTGATGGTCCTCAAGTCAGGAGTTGCAGCTGTGTAGAAGGAAAGGAAATGAAGACACAGCATCTAGATTTTAAAATAAAATATAAAATACCATTCTAAATCTTAGATTAGAAAAAAATATTTTAAAGAGACAGAAGATGGCTGAAGATGAAGTAATATTTACAATGATAAAAACTGTAAATTCCACTGTCATATATCATGAAAATATTAAAATTATAACTCATTTTTAATGGTATACATACTATTTGAAAGGATTTGAAAAAGTGTAAATTTATCATTAAAGGACTCGCTAAGATCAAATTGTGCCTTTAGTTTTGTTCCTGTCTATGATATGGCTAAATGAGTTTTTCAATACAAATAATGCTGCTGAAATTCTAGATAAATTATCTAGATACATTCTAGATAATTTTCATCTAAAACAGATGAGAAACAACAAGCTAAAAATCACTTGGAAAAAGACTTTTGCGTCCTTGACTCCCCGAATAATACTTAACATATTTGAGCACCTCAACGTTACTTAAATCTATGGTAGTAAGTATAAAATGTTTTATGTAAATTTAGTTAATTTTACAATGTAGGAAAACAATATTCAGAAAACCAAGCCTACCATTATCAATATATTAATATTTTGTTATTATAGTCATAAGAATGTATAATGCATAATACTGATTAAAATTTTAAGAAAACCTTAAAGAACTTTTCTTATAGACATTGTATTTTTAGATATTATAGGCATAATAATGGGCACGTATCATGTAAATTTTCTTTACAAAATTAAAACTCCTGAATGGTTTGTAGCGTGCTTAAGAACTTCAAAATAACATTTTACTAAGATTTTCTTTTAAAATTTGGAAAGTTTTTATTAACTAATCAAAAATAAGGACTGAAAGTATCAGATTTTGATCATGAAATAATGAGACAGACTTAGTAAATTTCACATAGAAACTAACACAGTATATTTGCCTTATTTTAAGACATAGTAAATTCCTTCACAGATTCTGTGGATTACAAAAGGTTAAAATTAAGTCAGATAAATATCTTTTTTCCCCAAGTTAGTGCTTTGATGCTAAATATACTTTCCATAAAAATATTTGTAACCAACACTTGTATTGCTTAGCTTGTTCATGCACTAACTTTATTTACCTTATTAAAGTCAAGACCACCAATCTCGACTTTATATGTTTTCATAATTTCCCAAAATACATAAAACTTCTTAATGAAATTTTATGACAACCAAAAATATTTATATAAATTTTCTGAAGATTCAATAAGATATCTCAAGACGTTTTTAAATTTTATTTATTTATTTATTTATTTATTTATTTCCCCCAAAGCCCCAGTAGATAGTTTTATGTCATAGATGCACATCCTTCTAGTTGCTGTATGTGGGACGCGGCCTCAGCATGGCCGGAGAAGCGGTGCGTCGGTGCGCGCCCCGGGTTCCGAACCCAGGCTGCCAGCAGCAGAGCACGCGCACTCAACCGCTAAGCCACGGGGCTGGCCCTCAAGACGCTTTTAAAAAATGTTTTGAACAATGGCTTAATATTGTTTCCCAAGTTGACTAAACTAAGTGGAAAACATGCATTTAAATGCACACATTTTAGTTTATTGGATGGTTTCTTTGGGTAATAACGAGTGAAAATTCTGCACCAAACTTGGAGTAGAATGATTAAACATAGTCATTACAGTATTTTCTTTGAATGACTAATGCCTGTATTTGTTTTATTTGATAAAGAGGTTTATTTACTCTCATTTCAAGCGTAAATGATTAAGAGGAATGTATTGATTTAATCTTCCTAAACTTTATTCTAGTAAAAATTTAACAAATATAGATCTAACTAAACTTATCATCCCTTAAAAAAAATAGTACAATTGAGAGTCTAATTTAAATAACTTTTTTAAATTAATAAATGTATTCATAAATGTCAATATTTAAAACACAAAGTTTATATGTAAAATTATATCTCTATACACATATGATACACATAATATATATATAAAACTTGCTCGCTGCTTTCAATTATTTTTAACAGGAGGAAGCTTTTTTCAGGTGCAATTTTATTCCTAAAGACCTAGGAAGAGCTACTTTGGTTAGGATTAGTCCATGGAATGCTGTGATCTCATCTCCCCTAGTCCAGTAGTGAAATTTCTTGAGACATCCTCTCCCCTCAAAACCCCAGGGCTTAATATAAATACTTAGAAGACTAATGACCTAGAGGCAGTGTGCTCTAGGAAACAGGGCATAATGGAGAGAGGGAAAACATTCCTCAATAACTAATTGTATTTTTGTTATGCCTTGATTGCATCTTCTGTCAACTGGATATGAATATAAGTATTTTACCTTTATTGTAATGGCATGACAAACTTCATTCCTCAAATCAAGCTTAAGCATTATGGTATGCACTCACTCAACAAACACTTCAAGTGTTTTGTCTGTGTGGGCACTAAACTGCATGGTGGGCCAAAAGTGGTAATCATTATGGACTTTATAAATCATTCATACCTCAATATGAGACACCCTGATTTCTCTTTTTCTATTACCCTTCTCTCCATTAGCAAATCCACTCAGCACCACTCCAAGGAATCCATTTCTCTCCACTTTAATTGCCAACACCCTAGTCAAAGCTACCCTCATTTCTCACCTACACTCTTTAATAACCACTTAACTAGTTTCTTCTTCAATTCTAGCTCTCTATCCATAAATTTGCAACACAAAAGCCAACTAAAATCATATTCCCCTGGTTAAAATTCTCAATAGATACTCATAAAATGAAAACTTCTTATCACAGAGTACAAAGACCCTCATCATCAGGTCCCTCCCTAACTCCTTGACTTCTTACCAGGTTGCCTGCCTAATCTTTATGCTCCAACCAGTAGGTTTCATGGCAGAATCATTCCTGCTTCAGGGCTGAGGACTTGCAGTTACTTTGGCTAAAATGTTCCCTCCCACCCCAGACTTCCCATGGCTGCCTCCATCTTGTCATTCAGGCCTCAGTTCAAATGCTACCCCAGAGAGGCCTCTTGAGGCCATCTTATCTTATGATGCCCTGCCCTGTTCCCATCACATTACCCCATTTTGTATTGCTCATAGCACAAAATATCATCTTCATGTGTTGGCTTCTCTATTTATTGTTTACTTGTTTATAGTTGATCTCTATGAAAAGAATATAAACTCCATGAGAGCAAGGACTTTGTTTTATCTTCTTCAACACTAGGCTCCCACCAGCTAGAACAGTGCCTGGTCCTCAGGCTTCAATGAAAATAGTTCTTGGGAAAAATGTGGGAGGAGGTACAAGGAAAATAATTTCAGGAATGTCTACATTATCACAAGGCCCATTTCTACAAAGAGACAGAATAAAGTCTTCAATGGCTCCTTCATACTTAATTATTCCTTCTTTGAGGCCATCTTGAATATATTGCAGTTGTTAGATTTATTACACTACACTTGAATTTTGTCTCATGTGTGTTTTCCTTATTAGAAATTATGCTCCTTGTGGTGCCCTGTTCCTCTTTGTATCTCCAGTATCTGGTATGACGCCTGATCTAGTGTAGCTGCTCAATAAATATTTGCTGTTTTCTAGAAATGCAAAGAAAAGTAGATATACATATATTTGATATATATGATATTCTTTTTTCATAAAGTTCTTTCTATTGAAATCACAGATGCATGGGTTATAGTGACATTTTCCCTATAAGTTTAAATATAACCCACAAAAAATCTAACTCATTTTATGCATCAGATATGCCAGCTTTTGAATTTTCACTGAACCTTTTTCTACTTCTCTAGATCTGCAAACGTAATCACCCATAAGCTGGATCTCATGTTTCACTATTGTTTCTTGACCTTTAAAGCTAGATGCCCCACCCCAGGCCACTGCTTTTAGACATTTCACATTGATTGTTTCTGAAAGCCAGAGTATAGAAGGAATTAAAATAATACTAACATTAAAAAATCTAATTATTTGAACTTGTAAGTTGAAATGTCTAAGGCCATCTTTAATTTCATCATTTTATTAGGAGGGTGATACATGAGTATGGTTCTATGAGTTTTTGTTTGTTTGTGTTATTTTGTTTGTTTTCCTCCAAAGAGAATTAACTTCATGTAAAAGTGATTTTGTGTATAGGGTTTGAAGAAGCAGGAGTGGCGAAAGAAACCTTGGAAGGTCTTCCTTACCTATACAAGAATTCTGAGCAAGGAAAAGCATTAGGGAGAGCACAGCTAAGAGACTATGAACTTGGAGGGAAACACTGACACTCCATTTACACAGAATCACATAATTTCTATAGTAAGTTAGATAATTCCAAACTATACTTACCATTCAAGGTGACTAAAGAACACTGTGATTTAGTTTGAATGGTACAGAGTTAATACATTTCTCACTATGGTGGCCTCTAGTCCTCTGATGTTATTACATAAGAACAATGTAATTTCATAAGGCCATAAGACTAGCCATAAACCCTCCAGTGGCCTAAAAAGAACTCTCATGTCCACACACAGTGACTATAGCTCCCAAAGATCTAACAAGAGAGGAGGTACCCATGAAGATGGGTCTTAAAGAACTGGGATCACGTGGTGGCTTTGTTTAACATCTGTGGGAAAAAAATGGATTCCCAAGTGTTAATAAAATCAACGGTCTGAAATACTCAAACCTTGATATGAATTTCCCCAGGGAAGCACTGAACGTCAACCTGCAGGAATTTCTGAAGATTTTTAGGAAGTACAAGCAATATTGTATATTTAGTTTTTTTAAAAAAAATCTTTAAGAGTGACTGCAGTTTCAAATGTTTGGCACCTATCTTACCTACAGAGGTCTACTTTTGATTTTTTTTAAAAAAATCAAGATTTCAGGGTCAGATAAAACATATATTTGTTGCATTTCAACTATGTTTAATCTTTCCTATCCTTTTAAAAGGAGGGACTAACATTGTCAACAGGGAAATTAAAGAGTTTAAATTATTTTAGACAGTCATTAGAGATTTATGTTTACCATTACACTATAATTCATTTCTCTTTCCTCAATACTGCACCATGGATTATATTTTATTTTGTAATCTATTGAATAGAATTAAAATGTTTAATATCTATATATTCAAAGTGCAAATGTAGCTGAAATCGTTATGGTTCTGCCATACTTACCCAGAGCTATTTGTTAAGAGGAAAGAAATGGTGGAAATCATTTTCTCATTCACTATTCTATAAAAACATTATCACACTGGGTCTTGCTGTTATTATTTTTTTTAGTCAACTGCTGGTTTCCTCCTGTCTCTTGAACTCACATGTTCTATGGCCCGTAGTGATATTCATTGATGGCTGCTCCTGATATTCAGAAAAATGCTTTTCTTTGCCTCTTTACCATAAAGTTCAGCAGTGACATCAGAGATTAGGTAGTGTGCGCCCTTTCAGTTATGGATTACAAGAAATATTTCCTTTGAAAGACTCACCAGAAAAAAGCAAAATCTCTGAGAAATAACTTCAAAATTAACTGTTTGATTCCCAGCCATGAATCTATAATGTTTGGCTAACAGAAGCCTACAACCTGCAATATTTTCATGAACTCTTTGAAAATCTTAATGATAAGAACCCCTATCGATATAAGAATTTACAATGATGAAATTAATCTGTATGCACAAATCCCCTATGTATTTTGACTTCCTAAATAAAGTTTGCATTTCTTTCCAACTCTCTTAAGATATTATTTTATACATACTTCATTTTTTAATGAATTAAGTTTGGGGAAAATAAAGAAAAATTACACCAAGCTCTACTTCTTTACCATGCATTTTTCAACTCAATGAGAGCTACAAATGTTATGAAAGTTCTACAGTTAATGAATGTATTTATAAGAGGCAGCATCAAAAGAAGTTAGAACTAAAAGTAAAGAGCATCAAAAAATGTAATTATAAAAGAACTGAATCTGTTTTCAAGAGTCTCTACTATTTTTTACTTTGTTTTAAAATATGCAAAATAAAAAACATGACTAAAAAGATCACATTCTTAATTACATCATAAAATATTAAAAATTACAGTATCAACAAAATAATTCACCCTCAGTCTAAGATAAGCTTTATGAATTTCTGCTTCCATGTCATTTATTCTATATCATATAGCAAATGCTTATTTATAATATGAATTCACAAGGCAATATAATTGGAAAATATTTCCAATTAGATTCAGTATTATGGACCTAAAATGAATGCATTTATGTTAATATAAAAGCATACCTGGTACATTTTATCATGCATTAGAGATTTTAGTCAGGTAATCTACACAGCATCTGGAAACCTAAGCAGAGGCAAAGTCTGCTATAACAAAGGCACTGTAACAGTTCACCTTCAGTGAAGAACAATAATGCATTATTAAATTCACTTTCCTGCTCAGTGGTTACACTTAGCTGACCACAGCAAATTTGCTCTCTGCCTGGTCCTCACAAGTTGGCAGAAAAATAGATTCTGTCACATTTAACGGGTTTAGAAAATGACAGGATGCCTCTTTTGTTTTAACTATAAACCATAATCTTTCAGAAGTAAATATAATTACAAATGCCTTTGGTCATGTCATTCTTAGGACAGATATTATATGTGGGTTAACACAAAAGCATATATCACCATAACTATCATTAATAAATGGAACTGATACTACGTACCAAAAATTCCAGATTTTTTATGGTGCTTTCATTCTATAAAACATCATAATTCTTAAGATATAATAAAAATCATTTTGCAATCTTACAGAGCTACAGTAACTTGTAGGTTTTTGCTTTATTTAAATTTGTTACTCACACAAATTAGAATATTTGGTCTACCATAAAAATACTTTATTTAGCAAACTCACTAATCAACTTCTAGACTATTACCTAAGCTAAAATTGCAAGAATTTTTAAGTCATTGATTAAATGATCACCACCATGAATAAAAACCTTTATGGTTGATTATCTATTAATCCCATACACACCTTCTTTACATACATACATGTCCTATTAATACATAAATCATAAAGGAAATGCCATGTTCCTTATTTTAAGTTTTGTTAAATATAAACTACTATATTTTATAGCATTTTTCATGACGTAGGAAAGAAATAATATTCTGTAATTATGAACTGTTGTATTTCCCTAGAAATATTTTTAAGTAATAAGTGCAAATTAGGATGCAAATATTTGTGGATAATGAAGTTTACTGACAATTTTTCAAACCTGATATCTAATGGTTCCATAGAAATTTTACTTTAGAATGCTGTGTGACTATGTGCAAAGGATTTACTAGCCTACACTATTTTAAGCAAAGAAAGATTGCTACCTTAGGTGATACTGAGTATCAGTTACTCAAGGAAGTATTTTTATGGTTTCCTGGAATGACTTTCTACTGGCTCTTAAACTTTCTTTTATGCCTGGCTTAATTTCTCTTAAGGATTATGATTTTTAAAAAACTGGCATTGGGACTGGGCCCATGGCCTAGTGGTTAAGTTTGGCGTGCTCTGCTTTGGCAGCCTGGGTTCACTTGCCAGGTACAGACCTACACCATTCTTCGGTGGCCATGCTGTGGTGGCAACCCACATATAAAATAGAGGAAGACTGGCACAGATGTTAGCTCAGGGCGAATTTTCCTCAGCAAAAAAAAAAAAAAGAAAGAAACTGGCATGGCTTAACTTAATATTTAATTGTGCAAATAAACTACATAATACCTTCAACAAAAAGGTAAAAGTCGGGAAATATCAATTAAAGTAAATAAATGCATACTCGACTATTTAAGATCTGAATTAATTTTTTCTTTACAAGAAGCATACTGGGTTTGCAATCTGTATTCATATCTTATTCTATAGGTTACATTTCCAATATTTGTCAAGCTGTCAAGTCAATTCCTACTCCTAGTGACCCTGTGTACAGCACAGCAGAACTCTTGCCTGGTCTTTTTGCACCATCCTCTCACCTTCTGGCGCTATATCAGACAATGCTCTGCTGCTGTTCCCTGGGTTTTCATGGCCAGTTTTTTCAGAATTGGGTGGCTAGGTCCTTCCTCCTACTCTGTCTAGTCTGGAAGTTCCACTGAAACCTGTCCACTATGGGTGACCCTGATGGCATTTGAAATACCAGTGGCATTGCTTTCAGCAACATGCCGCTGCCACAGTGTGACAACTGACAGACAGCTGAATGGTGTGGTTCCTTGTTGGGGAAACAATCCCACGCCACAGCGGTAAGAGCACAGAATGTTAACAGCTAGACCACCAGTTTATTCAATATACTAGTTTATTTGTAGTATTTTACTTTACATTATTATTGATAATATCATATGAATTATTTGCTGTCATTAAACGGAGGTCTTCTGCTAAAATTAAATGAAAACAATATAAAGGCATAAAATTTCCACATGGAATTTCAGTGACATTTTTACATGGCATTGAGTTAAATTTTTTATTTAAAAAAATACCCTCTAAAATTTGCTTTGCAATTGATTCTAATTACGTTGATTCTATGGGTTCTAAAAGTGTGTCACTGCAGTATTCCATGGAGTTTTTTAAGCATTTAACATCTTTTTAACAACTTATTGACATTCATGGCAAAATCACTAATCTTTTCCTAGCTCTGTTTTTTCACATTATAAACTGCAAAATTGTACATGAAGTATAAAAAATGTATTATCATACAGAGATAAACCTGTTATATGACAATGAGAAAATGTTGCCTATCTTGAACCATATGAGTTAATTTTCTACATGCTCTAAGTTTTTTCATTTGGTGCTGGAGACTAAATTATTAGCTATAAACAATTAGTAGAAAGAGAGAAACACATGTGTTGATAGTTTCCTACTGACTATTGATAATGTCATTATCATGATTCTGAACTTCTGTCTTAAAGGTCTTCCCTGATAAATAAATATCTCTCTTTTAGCGGTAGTCTAAACCAATGAAAGTAGGTTTATTTCATCTCCAACCACTGCCATGATTCCTGGAACACCGATAGTGTTCAGTCCAAGTGTGTTTCATATATATATGTTGTAAAAATAAATTTTTGTGCAAAGAGAAAATACAAACTTCAACCTAAATTCTAACTTTAGAGTTTCTCACGGTACCTTCTAAACACTATCGAGAAAAGAAACAATCATAAACCAATCTACTTCTAATAAGAAAGCCTCGAGCTGTGGCTACTTGAAGTCAAAAGTAGGATTCAACTTGGACAATAAGTGAGCATTTTGAGGGGGTTAAAACTTAGCTATTTGTATCATTAGCAATTATTCCAAGCCTATGAAGGCTCTCAGGATAACAATAATCATAGCAGAATAAAACAAATATATGAAATAAAAGATTGGAGACCTTGAGGAATAGGAATTAATGATAAAAAAGAGGTTGTCTCCAATATTATTCAAATAGACTTCTCTCCCCTTTCATCTGCTGCCTAACCTTGAATATAGTATTTAAGTTGGTGTACAGCATGGACTGTGATTATGTTGGGATCTGAAGGACTTAGGTTCACAATTAGAAACGCAAAAGCAACACAAGAAAAATGTAATTGTACTGCCCTGTGTCTCTGAGTAATGTCTGTAGGATACACTGGAATCAGCACACATCCCTCATTGGAGTCTTTTATAGATTTATAATCTAATGTTGTTTTTCCATCAAATTGGATCCTACTAAAGATGATATGAACTGAAAAATCAAAATACTTAGATAATTAAAACAAAACAAACAAACAAAACTTCAAGAACAAATGAATATATTACAATTCTGAAGAAAACTACCAAAAATACCTTGATTTGTATAACAGTTGTATTTCCACATGTAAATAGAGACAGAGTTAAATTCCGGATTTGCTTCTCAGTAGATAATAGGAACTAACATTCTTGAGCAGATAATTCTGCGGCAAATACTTTCCTAAGTGAAGCATAGAGTATCTAATTTAAATCTTGTGAGATAAGGAAATACATTACCCTTAAATTGCCTACCTGCCTTGATTTGGATTTTCTGTTAGATAGAATAAGCGGGGAGAATACTGACTTGGAGAATGTAGCACTATTCTTCTTCAAAAATTCCCCACTTGATTGCAAGACTTAATTTATGACATTGATCCTGTCCAGTCTTCCATTCTATCTGTAAATGATAGCAAAACTCACAAATGCATTTCATCCTCAGCTCTAGGTTTAAACAGACCATTTCTTCTAAGGGTCCCCGAGAAGTATCACATCCTCTCTCTCAACATGAGAGATAAAATGACATCATCCTTTAACATGATAGTAATTTACTGCATATCTTTTCCCAAGAATTATTTTTTTGTTACCAGTACAGCAACGCATACAACTGCCTATGACAATTCTCAAACTAGATGCAGGTGTAGAACGACACCTATGGCATAGCTGTAGAGGAGGTAGAATGGAAATCTTCCCGTGTATTCCTCATGGCCAATAGAATGGAAAGGAAAAACAAAGCCATAAGATATATGGCCATTTTTGAACCGAGTTTACAGTTTAGCCACACAAGAAGTGTGGTGTTTTTGAATAACTCCTATATATGGGTTTGTCCTTCAGTATCAACAATTTTATTCAAAAGCTTCTCATTAATATGTCTTAAAAATACAACAATGTCGGGCCGGCCCCGTGGCTTAGTGGTTAAGTGCGTGCGCTCCGCTGCTGGCGGCCCGGGTTCGGATCCCGGGCGTGCACCGACACGCGGCTTCTCCGGCCTCACGGCCGCGTCCCACGTACAGCAACTAGAAGGATGTGCAGCTATGACATACAACTATCTACTGGGGCTTTGGGGGGGAAAATAAATAAATAAAATCTTTAAAAAAAAAATACAACAATGTCTTATGTCCTTCATTTAAAATTCATCTCTGAATCCTTAGGAACAAGCACAGTGTCTGCCACATAGTAGATAATGCCAAATTGTTTGCTGAAGGAATGAGTAAATACAGAGAAAATTGCTTGCTTTTTTATAAATGGTAACTTCATTAGAACACTGTTAAGAAACGATTCACAGTGATTTATATAAAGGTATGATATTACGACTCTAAAACAATTCCATATCATTCCACAAATGTTTCTTGGAATTATGTTTTTCTTTTTGGTGCTATCACTTACATCAAATGACAATTGATCAGATAAATCATTCACTCTTTTATTCAACACACTATGGTGCACCAGTCATTGTGACAGACACTGAAGATCCAGTTGTAAATAACATAGGTCCGACTTCCCATTCACCAAGCTTGCAATGCAGTGAACTACAATTCCTGTCAGGCTGCTCCAGATTCACCCTCTCTGCCTTGCTCTCTGATCTGTGTGACTTTAAGACGAGTCTATATCCTCTGGATGGATCAGTCAATTGGATGCCCCAGCAAGCAGATCAGATGCAGCACCAAAATGTGACAATCTGGCTTCTACTAAGCCCTGGATTATTGCATTATCCTCTCCCGCCACACTTTGAATACTATTCCTATGCACTGTCCGCCTCCTGTTGGGACCCCAACATGTATAAAACACATCTATACAGGTGGAGCACTTAACTCTCAGAACAAAACTTTGTGGTTATTTTTCAGGTACTATTCACCCAATTTTTAAGGATGAAAAACTGAAGGCAAAAGACGTTGTATAATTTACCAAGTTTATGACTTTAACCAGGACTTGACTACAAGGAGGTCTAATTCCCAGGCTATGCTCTTTACCGCTGTGGTAGAGTGCTTCCAGCGATAACTGTTTCTTAGATGAATATGCAACTATTTTGTGAATTCAAGCTTTTCCACAATAGCCTTAGATTACTTTTTGTGATGATAGAAGAGGTAACAATGAATAATAGTCATAAATAGTAAACAAATGATAAAGTCAATTAGATAGCAAACTGATAGAGAGTATAACTCAAAGAATTATATATTTGTTTTCATCCTCCACTAACAACATCAAAATATTTATTAGTTATCCCAATTTTATAACAAATACAAAGATAATATTAAGATACAAAATTATATTTAAATTTGTATCTATATACTGCAAATGCAGAAAGAAAGGAAAGAAGGAAGGAAGGAGGGAAGGAAGGAAGGAAGAAAGGAAGGAGCAAGGAAGGAAGGAAGAAAGGGAGGATGGATCTCATTTTCTGGAATTAGTTTTTACTGAAAAATAAATTTAACAAAATATAGTCCATGAAAGAATTCAATTTTGCCCTTTTTTAAATGAAAAACCTTAAGGATAAATATAATCACAAGTTTGAAATATATAGCCATAATTATTTTTTAAATCTATTCTAACCCTCTTTTAATATATTCACAAGTGAAAAGAAGGCTAAACCACTTGTTTCCTTAATAAACAGTGAAGGAAGATAATTATCCATTAATTTATCTACAGCAAGATGCTGTGATTTCATCAGGGCAGAGAAGCATGCCAGTATTTCCAAACTTAGGAGAAGAGAACAGAATGGCAAAAACTTCATGAAAGACCATCAATTTTGGCCATTGATCATAGATATTTGACTAGAAGAGGAATTCCCTTAAGGTGTGGTCTGGTAAAGGCTGAAACATGATGACATTGAAAATTACATTTTACTTAGTTTTCAGGTTGACATGTTCCACATGTCAAACATGAGAACCACTTTCTAAAGTTTAAGTCGCTTGCTATAAAAATTTTAAGAAACAATCCTACCATCTCTTTCTTCATGTCATGGTCTTGTAAAAGCACACTGGACATTCAGACTGTCTGAACTGCACGAAAGTATAATTCTCAAGCCAATGTTAACAAAATTTCATTTTTCAAAAAAGGATATGTCAAAAAGAAAATAAATTTATGGCTACCTGTAACACACAATTTCTAACTTGTATCTTAAAGATTTTCATTTGAAATAAATAAATAATTTTTAATAATGTCTTTTATAAATGGCTCTTCTTAATCTGGGAATTTAGCAATAAAAGAATCTTAGTTATTACAATTTTGATATGAAATTATAGGACATTGCAACTTTTATCAACTACTTATCAAGGTACTTTATCAACTTAGAGTAGAAGCAAAAACAGCTTTTAAAAATTTAGAAACATATTGTACATTTATTCTTAAAGTTTAATCAGCACTTAGGTAGAGCTATATGCATTCACTTTTAAAAAGCATCTCCATACACAATATACTGCATATAATTAATTCAATAAACTATCAAAGCTATAAAGATTAAATAAGAAAAAGAAAATA